>NC_142721.1:17494295-17499295 GCF_055471065.1 Atractosteus spatula | reverse complement strand
GTGTGTCTCAGTGTGACACAGTGTGACACAGTGTCTCAGTGTGTCTCAGTGACACAGCGGTCAGTGTGTCTCAGTGTGACACAGTGTCTCATTGTGTCTCAGTGTGACACAGTGTGTCAGAGTCTCAATGTGACAGTGTGACACAGTGCCTCAGTGTGACACAGTGTGTCTCAGTGTCAGTGTGACAGTGTCTCAGTTTGTCAGAGTCTCAGTGTGCCTCAGTGTGACACAGTGTGACACAGTGTGACACAGTGTGTGTGTGTCTTAGTCTCTGTGCCTCAGTGTGTCAGAGACTCAGTGTGTTAGTCATTCAGTGTGTAATTCTGTTAGTCAGTGTGTCACAGTCTTAATGTGTAGCTTGTGTGTCAGAGCCTCTGTGTGTCGGTGTGTCACAGTCTCACTGTGTGGGTGTGTTAGTCAGTGTGTTGGAGCCCCGGTTCTGTGACCCAGTTCTGTGTGTTCCAGCTGGACTCGGTCCTGTATGCTGAGTTCCTGTCCTGGAAGGAGCAGCCCAGTCTGGAGCAGACCAGCGCCTTCATGAACCGGGTCTACAGAGAGGACATTGGGCCCTGTCTGTCCTTCACACGCAGAGAGGTCAGCCCCGCTGTGTGTTAACCTGTCTCTCTCTCTCAGCTGTCCAGGCTGCTGTGTATTAACCTGTCTCTCTCTCTCTCAGCTGGCGGAGGCTGTCCAGGCTGCTGTGTATTAACCTGTCTCCTTCTCTCAGCTGGCGGAGGCTGTCCAGGCTGCTGTGTATTAACCTGTCTCCTTCTCTCAGCTGGCGGAGGCTGTCCAGGCTGCTGTGTATTAACCTGTCTCTCTCTCTCAGCTGGTGGAGGCTGTCCAGGCTGCTGTGTGATAACCTGTCTCTCTCTCTCAGCTGGCGGAGGCAGTCCAGGCTGCTGTGTATTAACCTGTCTCCTTCTCTCAGCTGGTGGAGGCTGTCCAGGCTGCTCTGTATTAACCTGTCTCTCTCTCTCAGCTGGCGGAGGCTGTCCAGGCTGCTGTGTGATAACCCGTCTCTCTCTCAGCTGGCGGAGGCTGTCCAGGCTGCTGTGTATTAACCTGTCTCTCTCAGCTGGCGGAGGCTGTCCAGGCTGCTGTGTGATAACCTGTCTGTCTCTCTCAGCTGGCGGAGGCTGTCCAGGCTGCTGTGTATTAACCTGTCTCTCTCAGCTGGCGGAGGCTGTCCAGGCTGTGGTGTATTATCCTGTCTCTCTCTCAGCTGGCGGAGGCTGTCCAGGCTGTTGTGTATTAACCTGTCTCTCTCTCAGCTAGCAAGGCTGTCCAGGCTGTGGTGTATTAACCTGTTTCTCTCTCAGCTGGCGGAGGCTGTCCAGGCTGCTGTGTGATAACCTGTCTCTATCTCAGCTGGCAGAGGCTGTCCAGGCTGTGGTGTATTAACCTGTCTCTCTCTCAGCTGGCGGAGGCTGTCCAGGCTGCTGTGTGATAACCTGTCTGTCTCTCTCAGCTGGCGGAGGCTGTCCAGGCTGCTGTGTATTAACCTGTCTCTCTCTCAGCTGGCGGAGGCTGTCCAGGCTGCTGTGTGATAACCTGTCTCTCTCTCTCTCAGCTGGCGGAGGCTGTCCAGGCTGCTGTGTGATAACCTGTCTCTCTCTCTCTCAGCTGGCGGAGGCTGTCCAGGCTGCTGTGTGATAACCTGTCTCTCTCTCTCTCAGCTGGCGGAGGCTGTCCAGGCTGTGGTGTGATAACCTGTCTCTCTCTCTCTCAGCTGGCGGAGGCTGTCCAGGCTGCTGTGTGATAACCTGTCTCTCTCTCTCTCAGCTGGCGGAGGCTGTCCAGGCTGCTGTGTGATAACCTGTCTCTCTCTCTCTCAGCTGGCGGAGGCTGTCCAGGCTGCTGTGTGATAACCTGTCTCTCTCTCTCTCTCAGCTGGCGGAGGCTGTCCAGGCTGTGGTGTATTAACCTGTCTCTCTCTCAGCTGGCGGAGGCTGTCCAGGCTGCTGTGTATTAACCTGTTTCTCTCTCAGCTGGCGGAGGCTGTCCAGGCTGCTGTGTGATAACCTGTCTCTATCTCAGCTGGCAGAGGCTGTCCAGGCTGTGGTGTATTAACCTGTCTCTCTCTCAGCTGGCGGAGGCTGTCCAGGCTGCTGTGTGATAACCTGTCTGTCTCTCTCAGCTGGCGGAGGCTGTCCAGGCTGTTGTGTATTAACCTGTCTCTATCTCAGCTGGCAGAGGCTGTCCAGGCTGTGGTGTATTAACCTGTCTCTCTCTCAGCTGGCGGAGGCTGTCCAGGCTGCTGTGTGATAACCTGTCTGTCTCTCTCAGCTGGCGGAGGCTGTCCAGGCTGCTGTGTGATAACCTGTCTCTCTCTCAGCTGGCGGAGGCTGTCCAGGCTGCTGTGTGATAACCTGTCTCTCTCTCTCTCAGCTGGCGGAGGCTGTCCAGGCTGCTCTGTATTAACCTGTCTCTCTCTCTCAGCTGGCGGAGGCTGTCCAGGCTGCTGTGTGATAACCCGTCTCTCTCTCAGCTGGCGGAGGCTGTCCAGGCTGCTGTGTATTAACCTGTCTCTCTCTCAGCTGGCGGAGGCTGTCCAGGCTGTGGTGTATTAACCTGTTTCTCTCTCAGCTGGCGGAGGCTGTCCAGGCTGCTGTGTGATAACCTGTCTGTCTCTCTCAGCTGGCGGAGGCTGTCCAGGCTGCTGTGTATTAACCTGTCTCTCTCAGCTGGCGGAGGCTGTCCAGGCTGTGGTGTATTAACCTGTTTCTCTCTCAGCTGGCGGAGGCTGTCCAGGCTGCTGTGTGATAACCTGTCTGTCTCTCTCAGCTGGCGGAGGCTGTCCAGGCTGTGGTGTATTAACCTGTCTCTCTCTCAGCTGGCGGAGGCTGTCCAGGCTGCTGTGTGATAACCTGTCTCTCTCTCTCTCAGCTGGCGGAGGCTGTCCAGGCTGTGGTGTGATAACCTCTCTCTCTCTCAGCTGGCGGAGGCTGTCCAGGCTGCTGTGTGATAACCTGTCTCTCTCTCTCTCAGCTGGCGGAGGCTGTCCAGGCTGCTGTGTGATAACCTGTCTCTCTCTCTCTCAGCTGGCGGAGGCTGTCCAGGCTGCTGTGTGATAACCTGTCTCTCTCTCTCTCAGCTGGCGGAGGCTGTCCAGGCTGCTGTGTGATAACCTGTCTCTCTCTCTCTCAGCTGGCGGAGGCTGTCCAGGCTGCTGTGTGATAACCTGTCTCTCTCTCTCAGCTGGCGGAGGCTGTCCAGGCTGCTGTGTGATAACCTGTCTCTCTCTCTCTCAGCTGGCGGAGGCTGTCCAGGCTGCTGTGTGATAACCTGTCTGTCTCTCTCAGCTGGCGGAGGCTGTCCAGGCTGCTGTGTGATAACCTGTCTCTCTCTCTCTCAGCTGGCGGAGGCTGTCCAGGCTGCTGTGTGATAACCTGTCTCTCTCTCAGCTGGCGGAGGCTGTCCAGGCTGCTGTGTGATAACCTGTCTCTCTCTCAGCTGGCGGAGGCTGTCCAGGCTGCTGTGTGATAACCTGTCTCTCTCTCTCTCAGCTGGCGGAGGCTGTCCAGGCTGCTGTGTGATAACCTGTCTGTCTCTCTCAGCTGGCGGAGGCTGTCCAGGCTGTGGTGTATTAACCTGTCTCTCTCTCAGCTGGCGGAGGCTGTCCAGGCTGCTGTGTGATAACCTGTCTCTCTCTCTCTCAGCTGGCGGAGGCTGTCCAGGCTGCTGTGTGATAACCTGTCTCTCTCTCTCTCAGCTGGCGGAGGCTGTCCAGGCTGCTGTGTGATAACCTGTCTCTCTCTCTCAGCTGGCGGAGGCTGTCCAGGCTGCTGTGTGATAACCTGTCTGTCTCTCTCAGCTGGCGGAGGCTGTCCAGGCTGCTGTGTGATAACCTGTCTCTCTCTCTCTCAGCTGGCGGAGGCTGTCCAGGCTGCTGTGTGATAACCTGTCTGTCTCTCTCAGCTGGCGGAGGCTGTCCAGGCTGCTGTGTGATAACCTGTCTCTCTCTCTCTCAGCTGGCGGAGGCTGTCCAGGCTGTGGTGTATTAACCTGTCTCTCTCTCAGCTGGCGGAGGCTGTCCAGGCTGCTGTGTGATAACCTGTCTCTCTCTCAGCTGGCGGAGGCTGTCCAGGCTGCTGTGTGATAACCTGTCTCTCTCTCAGCTGGCGGAGGCTGTCCAGGCTGCTGTGGAGTCGAACTCCCTCAGTGTTGAGCCGGTTGCTCTGCAGACACTCCCTGTGGTCAAGGCCTCTGCTGTGGATCGAGGGGGCCCCAAGTAAGACTGACCGCCGCACAGAGTCCACACCACTGACCGCTGACCCAAGGGGTTAGGGTCCACACTGCTGACCCAAGGGGTTAGGGTCCACACTACTGACCGCTGACCGAAGGGGTTAGGGTCCACACCGCTGACCCAAGGGGTTAGGGTCCACACTACTGACCGCTGACCCAAGGGGTTAGGGTCCACACTACTGACCGCTGACCAAAGGGGACCTCTGTCCCGGGGCAGAGCTGGAGTTTCGGGGTGCACAGTGAGTGGCCTTGGGGGGAGCTGTGGGGGTCAACTGGTGTCTCTGTTTCACCCCAGTTTAAAAAGTGTTTCTGTTTCTCTCTGCTTGCAGTGGGTGCAGAGGTCAAGTAGAGACGTAAGTGATTTCACGTCCTCTCTGACTCACCGCTAACGACTGCTCATGGCCCTGTCCTGTTCTTCTTCATTCGAACCCCTGTCGCTGGCCCTCCCTGTGCTGATGGCCCTGCGTCTGCCTGTGTCCCAGCAGGAGGTGTGCCCTCAGCGGGCTCTGCTGCCCCTGCACGCATCGAATCAGACTGGGCGACTCGGAAGTGTACTACCACATCTCCCCCTCCAGCAGAGCCCGGGTACCTGTCCCTCTGTCCCTCTGTCTCTTTGTCTCTTTGTCTCTTTGTCTCTCTGTCTCTCTGTCTCTGTCTCTGTCTCTGTCTCACTGTCTGTCTGTCTCTCCCCCTCCAGCAGAGCCAGGGTACCTGTCTCACTGTCTCTCTGTCTCTGCCCCTCCAGCAGAGCC
>NC_142721.1:17381795-17489295 GCF_055471065.1 Atractosteus spatula | reverse complement strand
GTGTGTCTCTGTATATGTGTGTGTGTCAGAGCTGGTCTCCCAGTCCTGTTGGTTACCCAGCCTGCACCTGGGTCAGATGGACTCCAGTGGATGACAACAGCTGTCCAGGACTTGAGCTGGACTGATCTTGGAGAACGTCACTGGACAGGTGTGCTCTGTTCAGGCAAGAAGAACATTCACCCAAGGAGAGCAGTGTGTGGCTCTGCCAGTTTAATAGGAATCTAAGACATTTCTGTCAGATGCCTGACGCAGTATTACAGGAATATACTGTGAGTATATGAGTCTAGAGACGGACCAGCTGTGCGATGAGTGTGTGTTATTAGCACATGGACGCAGTCTGATTGGTCTGTAGTCGCTAGTCTCGCTGTGGCCCCTCCCCCTTCTTCTCAGGGGTGTGTCCTTCCCCGGCGGGCCATTGGACAATTCTCGGCCCTGCCTCCTTTCCACAGCATCCACCAATCACAGGCTGTCGTCTCTTGCCAACCCTGCGGAGTGACAGTGGGATATTTCCCTCAGAGCTGGTCCTCATGGCTGCTCTCCTGCACCTATCACTGGACAGGTGTCCAGTCCTGAGACTGTGCCAGTCTGGTTTTGGCGTTTGCAAACTGATCTTTAAGGAATTTTTAGTTCCTCCGAGAAGTTTCACACCGAAGATGGCACGATCCCAGGTCTAATTGGGTTGAATTGGTCTTAACGAACTGGACAGCTTCCATGTTTCCAGGCCCCACTTTCAGCCAATAGCAACCCACCTCCTGTAGCATGTGACCACCAGCAACAGCAGAGCCACGCCTCCCGTCACTGCCATCACCGCGGCGACCACGGAGGTCACATGGGGCGAGGGGGCCGTCCCCTTTTCTGTGGGAGGAAGAGGAGGGAGACGCCGTGACTGGAGGAGAGAAGAGCGACCAGGCTGCGGAGCCGCGCCCCTGCCTCACAGGGAGGGGCGATCGCTCACCTGTGCACAGGTGGGACCCCGGGGTGTTGACGCAGGTGTCCGAGGGCGGGCAGGGCGCGGGGAAGCTGGCACACTCGTCAATATCTGAAAGACACAGCACAGCCCTGACAGCTCAGGCTGCGGGTTCAAGCAGGATGGGTGCGGCCTGGGGGGGCACGGGCTGTACCTTGGCAGGCGGGGGGAGCTGGGCGCCACTGCCCACTGTGGGGGTCACAGGTCACGGAAGGGGGGCCCCGCAGCTGGTAACCACGGCGACACTCGTAGAGGACCGCGGCGCCGCAGCGCAGGGAGAAGCCGTGTGCCAGGCGGGGAACTGCGCCACAGTGGGGGTCTGAGAGGGAGGGTCACCACAGACAGAGCATCAGCGGGCTCTCCCTCCTGCTCTCTCCTCTCTCATCTGTCCTCCTCTCTCTCGTCTCTCCCTCCTCTCTCATCCGTGTCCTTTTCTCCCTCCTGCTCTCTCCTCTCATCTGTCCTCCTCTCTCACCTGTGTCCTCCTATCCCTCTCCTCTCTCCTCTCTTTCCTCTTTCACCTGTGTTGTCCTCCTATCCCTCTCCTCTCTCTCCTCTCTTTCCTCTTTCACCTGTGTTGTCCTCCTATCCCTCTCCTCTCTCTCCTCTCTTTCCTCTTTCACCTGTGTTGTCCTCCTATCCCTCTCCTCTCTCTCCTCTCTCACTTTTGTTCTCCTCTCAATTCAGTTCAATTCAAGATGCTTTTTATTGGCATGATCAATGAGTAAAATCAGTGTTGCCAAACCAAAACAAATACAATTAACATGAAAAATCTAGATATTTACAGTACAGACACAGATAAGATAAGAATGTAGTATTAGTATTCCTCAGGCTGGGACAGGAGATCACACACTGTATTATTATTATTGAGAGACAGGCTCACTGGCTGCGACAGGAGATCACACACTGTATTATTATTATAGAGAGACAGGCTCACTGTCTGTTCCTCAGGCTGGGACAGGAGATCACACACTGTATTATTATTATTGAGAGACAGGCTCACTGGCTGCGACAGGAGATCACATACTGGGCTGCCATTTCAACCAGTAGGATTGGGAGTAGTGATTCTGGCAGTTTTGGGAATTCTGGGATTAGATTTGTAAATGTAGGGAAGAATTTTCCCAGAATATCTGTCAGTGCAGTAGGAAGTGCATCTCTGCCTCTATTTCTTCCCACTGGCAGCCAGGTCTGCCTGTGTCGCCCAGTTTCTATGGCCAGGCTGTGGTCACTGAGCCTGTACTTTGTCAGGGTCTGTTTCTTTTTGCTGTTATGTTGGTCAAATATTCCTGTGTCCTCCTCTCTCTCACGTGTCCTCCTCTCTCCTCTCACCTGTGTCCTCTCTCTCTCCTCTCATCCGTGTCCTCCTCTCTCTCACGTGTCCTCCTCTCTCCTCTCACCCGTGTCCTCTCTCTCTCCTCTCACCCGTGTCCTCTCTCTCTCCTCTCACCCGTGTCCTCCTCTCTCCTCTCACCTGTGTCCTCTCTCTCCTCTCACCTGTGTCCTCCTCTCTCCTCTCACCTGTGTCCTCTCTCTCTCCTCTCACCCGTGTCCTCTCTCTCTCCTCTCACCCGTGTCCTCCTCTCTCCTCTCACCTGTGTCCTCTCTCTCCTCTCACCTGTGTCCTCTCTCTCCTCTCACCTGTGTCCTCCTCTCTCCTCTCACCTGTGTCCTCTCTCAATTCAATTCAATTCAAGGTGCTTTATTAGCATGACCAATGGGTACAATCAGTGTTGCCAAAGCAAATAAAATAATGAAATTCACATTAAACAAAACAAAAAATAAAAGTAATATAAAATCTACAGACATAACAGACATTTACAACAAAGACATATTATAAAATATTGACATATACTGTAGACAAAAGGAGCATTATTGGGAGACAGACTCACTGTTCCTCAGGCTGTGACAGGAGATCACATACTGGGCTGCCAGTTCAACTGAGTTCCCTCCTCCCTCTCCCAGTAGGATTGGGACCCGTTGTGATTCTGGCAGGTGTGGGAACTCTGGGATTAGATTTCTGAATTTAGGGAAGAATGTTTCTCTAATCCCAGAGTGTCTGTCACAGTGCAGTAGGAAGTGCACCTCTGTCTCTGTTTCTCCCCGCTGGCAGTGGGAGCACAGCCTGTCCTCTCTGGGCAGCCAGGTCTGCCTGTGTCCAGTTTCTCTGGCCAGGCTGTGGTCACTGAGCCTGTACTTGTCAGGGTCTGTTTCTTTTTGCTGTTTCTTATCTTGGTCAAATATTCGGCTAGTGTGTATTGTCTGTTTAGGGTTCTGTAGCATTCCAGTTTATGTTGTGTTTGTGTGTGTGTGTCCCAGTGTGTGAGATATTGCTGTTTGATCTCTCTCTCACTCACCTATGTCCTCCTCTCTCTCTCCTCTCTCTCTCTCACCTGTGTCCTCCTCTCTCCTCTCACCTGGTGTCCTCCTCTCTTTCTCACCTGTGTCCTCCTCTCTCTCTCTCCTCTCTCTCTCTCACCTGTGTCCTCCTCTCTCTCTCCTCTCAATTCAATTCAATTCAATTCAAGGTGCTTTATTAGCATGACCGATGGGTACAATCAGTGTTGCCAAAGCAAATAATAAAATTAACATGGAACAAAACAAAAAATAGAAGTAAAATAAAACCTACAGACATGTTACAGACATTTACAACAAAGACATATTATAAAATATTGACATATACTGTAGGCGGCTGGAGCATTATTGGGAGACAGACTCACTGTTCCTCAGGCTGTGACAGGAGATCACATACTGGGCTGCCAGATCAACTGAGTTCCCTCCTCCCTCTCCCAGTAGGATTGGGACCCGTTGTGACTCTGGCAGGTGTGGGAACTCTGGGATTAGATTTCTGAATTTCGGGAAGAATGTTTCTCTAATCCCAGAGTGTCTGTCACAGTGCAGTAGGAAGTGCACCTCTGTCTCTATTTCTCCCCGCTGGCAGTGGGAGCACAGCCTGTCCTCTCTGGGCAGCCAGATCTGCCTGTGTCCAGTCTCTCTGGCCAGGCTGTGGTCACTGAGCCTGTACTTCATCAGATTCTGTTTCTTTTTGCTGTTTCTTATCTTAGTCAGATATTTGGCTACTGTGCATTGTCTGTTTAGGGTTCTGTAGCATTCTAGTTTATGTTGTGTTTGTGTGTGTGTGTGTCCCAGTGTGTGAGATATTGCTGTTTGATCTGTGCTGTGATGTGGTTGAGTCTGGGTTGTGGTGCTCTAGCAGTGCTGTCCTGATGCTGGTTAGTGTCGGTGTGGCTCAGGTCAGTGAGCCTCAGGACCAGCTGGCTCAGGGGGCTCTGTTTTGGAGGGCTTTGTGGTGGTAGGAATTTTGGTCGCTGTTTTTTAGGTGTAGCCAATACTTTAATACTCTATTCTGTATGTTTATCAATAGTGGGTACTGGCCTAATTCAGCCCTGCACCCGTTGTTAGGAGTTTTTCTCTGCACACGGAGGATGTTTCTACAGATCTCCATGTGCAGAGTTTCTGTGGGGTGTTTGTCCCATTGAGTGTAATCCTGGTCTGAGAGGGGACCCCACACTTCACTGCCATATAGGGCAATGGGTTGGATTACACTTTCAGATATTTGGAGCCAGATTCTTGTTGGTGGGTTGATGTTGAAGAGCCTCCTTCTTATTGTGTAGAAAGCCCTGAGTGCCTTCTCCCTCAGTGCCTTCACTGCCAGGTCAAAACTCCCAGATGAGCTGATGGTGAGACTGAGATATGTGTAGCTGGATGTGTCCTCCAATGTGTTGTTGTTCAGTGTGAATTTGTACCTGTTTCCCTGAGGTCTGGCTTTCTTCTGGAAAACCATAACTCTGGTCTTGTCCAGATTGACTGTCAGTGCCCAGGTCTGACAGTACTGCTCCAGCAGTGCCAGGCTCTGCTGCAGCCCCTGTTCTGTGGGCGACTCTCTCTCTCTCTCTCACCTATGTCCTATGTCCACCTATGTCTCTCTCTCTCTCACCTATGTCCTCCTCTCTCTCCTCTCTCTCTCTCACCTGTGTCCTCCTCTCTCCAGGCAGACAGGTTGAGGCGTGCGATGCTGCTGTGACCGCAGGGCAGCAGGGCTCCGTGTGTGAACACATCGGCAGGCACACGCGTGATGTCCGTGTTGTCACAGATGATGCGGGACAGAGAGGCCTTGTGCAGCTCCGCCCTCTGAGCGGCGGTGAACACGTCCTCCTTCTGCCACCAGAACCTGGGGCAGAGAGAGAGGGAGCAGCTGCAGACCCAGCCCATGGTGGACTGGCACTGTTCTCGTTCTGCACGAGCATCTGGAGGTGCTGTATGAGACTTTATTACCAGTGTGCTGCAGTAATACTGTCAGGACACTGGAGCTGTACTGTACTGTACACTGTACTGTCAGGACACTGGAGCTGTACTGTACTGTACACTGTTCTGTCAGGACACTGGAGCTGTACTGTACACTGTACTGTCAGGACACTGGAGCTGTACTGTACACTGTACTGTCAGGACACTGGCCCTATACTGTACACTGTACTGTCAGGACACTGGAGCTGTACTGTACTGTACACTGTACTGTCAGGACACTGGCCCTATACTGTAAACTGTACTGTCAGGACACTGGCCCTATACTGTACACTGTACTGTCAGGACACTGGAGCTGTACTGTAAACTGTACTGTCAGTACACTGGCCCTATACTGTACACTGTACTGTCAGGACACTGGCCCTATACTGTAAACTGTACTGTCAGGACACTGGCCCTATACTGTACACTGTACTGTCAGGACACTGGAGCTGTACTGTAAACTGTACTGTCAGTACACTGGCCCTATACTGTACACTGTACTGTCAGGACACTGGCCCTATACTGTAAACTGTACTGTCAGGACACTGGCCCTATACTGTACACTGTACTGTCAGGACACTGGAGCTGTACTGTAAACTGTACTGTCAGGACACTGGCCCTATACTGTACACTGTACTGTCAGGACACTGGAGCTGTACTGTACTGTACACTGTACTGACAGTGGTGGTACTGGTGCTGTACTGTCAGTGCTCCACAGGCCCTGTATTACCAGATCGAACCTACAGATGTGCTCACCGGTCTCCGTCCCTCAGAGCTCTGAACTGTCGTCCCAGGAGGCAGGCGAGCAGGGGCCCCACTCGGCCCCCCGGGAGGGCTGGCTCAGCGATGGCCCCCACCCACACATCCACATTCTCGGGCGTCCCGTACAGAGAGAGAAGCTTCCTGGACAGGGTGGCACTGCCCAGCACGCGGGCCAGCTCTGTTTCGTTGAGAGGCATGGACAGACCACACAGACGGCGCCACACCCCGTAACCTAGGAGACAGGCCAGGACACATCAGGACTGTCTTGAGACAGCAGCAGGGTCGGAGGTCATCACACATCAGGTTAGTGCTGAGGGAGGAGCAGGGTCAGAGGTCATCACACACAGGACTGTCCTGAGAGAGCAGCAGTGTCAGAGGTCACCACACAGGACTGTCCTGAGAGAGCAGCAGGGTCAGAGGTCATCACAAATCCGGACTGTCCTGAGAGAGCAGCAGTGTCAGAGGTCACCACATAGGACTGTCCTGAGAGAGCAGCAGGGTCAGAGGTCATCACACATCAGGACTGTCCTGAGAGAGCAGCAGGACCAGAGGTCACCACACATCAGGACTCTCCTGAGAGACCAGCAGTGTCAGAGGTCACCACACAGGACTGTCCTGAGAGAGCAGCAGTGTCAGAGGTCACCACACAGGACTGTCCTGAGAGAACAGCAGGGTCAGAGGTCATCACACATCAGGACTGTCCTGAGAGAGCAGCAGGGTCAGAGGTCACCACAAAGGACTGTCCTGAGAGAGCTGCAGGGTCAGAGGTCACCACACATCAGGACTGTCCTGAGAGAGCTGCAGGGTCAGAGGTCACCACACAGGACTGTCCTGAGAGAGCTGCAGGGTCAGAGGTCACCACACAGGACTGTCCTGAGAGAGCAGCAGGGTCAGAGGTCACCACACAGGACTGTCCTGAGAGAGCAGCAGGGTCAGAGGTCACCACACAGGACTGTCCTGAGAGAGCTGCAGGGTCAGAGGTCACCACACAGGACTGTCCTGAGAGAGCAGCAGGGTCAGAGGTCCCCACACATCAGGACTGTCCTGAGAGAGCAGCAGGGTCAGAGGTCCCCACACAGGACTGTCCTGAGAGAGCTGCAGGGTCAGAGGTCATCACACATCAGGACTGTCCTGAGAGAGCTGCAGGGTCAGAGGTCACCACACAGGACTGTCCTGAGAGAGCAGCAGGGTCAGAGGTCCCCACACAGGACTGTCCTGAGAGAGCAGCAGGGTCAGAGGTCATCACACATCAGGACTGTCCTGAGAGAGCAGCAGGGTCAGAGGCCATCACACAGGACTGTCCTGAGAGAGCTGCAGGGTCAGAGGTCATCACACATCAGGACTGTCCTGAGAGAGCAGCAGGGTCAGAGGTCATCACACATCAGGACTGTCCTGAGAGAGCAGCAGGGTCAGAGGCCATCACACAGGACTGTCCTGAGAGAGCAGCAGGGTCAGAGGTCATCACACATCAGGACTGTCCTGAGAGAGCAGCAGGGTCAGAGGTCATCACACATCAGGACTGTCCTGAGAGAGCAGCAGGGTCAGAGGTCACCACACAGGACTGTCCTGAGAGAGCAGCAGGGTCAGAGGTCCCCACACAGGACTGTCCTGAGAGAGCTGCAGGGTCAGAGGTCCCCACACATCAGGGCTGTCCTGAGGTAGGAGCTCCCCCAGGAGTGGGCAGGCATGAGGGACAGACAGCGGTTTGGCAGAGTACCGGGGAGCCCGTGGTCGCGCCCTCGCTGCAGGTTCAGAGCGCCCAGGTCGAGCGCCAGCCCACCCTGAGCCTGGAACAGCCTCTCGGTCAGCTCCTCCACCATCATCTGGCTGGGGGTCTGCAGCTTCGCCCGGGCCACCAGCATCCCACGCAGCACGGGGGCAATACCACCTGGGGCAACAGGAGACGGAACAACTGAGAGGCACAGGGTATCTTCCCCCCAGTACTGGCAGAGCTCCAGTGCAGTGTTCGCTTAGACAGCAACAGGAGGTCCTACCCTCCTGTGAGCAGATACTGTACAGTGTTCAGGGCTCTTAGACAGCAACAGGGGGTCCTACCCTCCTGTGAGCAGAGACTGTACAGTGTTCAGGGCTCTTAGACAGCAACAGGGGGTCCTACCCTCCTGTGAGCAGAGACTGTACAGTGTTCAGGGCTCTTAGACAGCAACAGGGGGTCCTACCCTCCTGTGAGCAGAGACTGTACAGTGTTCAGGGCCCTTAGACAGCAACAGGGTGTCCTACCCTCCTGTGAGCAGATACTGTACAGTGTTCAGGGCTCTTAGACAGCAACAGGGGGTCCTACCCTCCTGTGAGCAGAGACTGTACAGTGTTCAGGGCTCTTAGACAGCAACAGGGGGTCCTACCCTCCTGTGAGCAGAGACTGTACAGTGTTCAGGGCTCTTAGACAGCAACAGGGGGTCCTACCCTCCTGTGAGCAGAGACTGCACAGTGTTCAGGGCCCTTAGACAGCAACAGGGAGTCCTACCCTCCTGTGAGCAGAGACTGTACAGTGTTCAGGGCCCTTAGACAGCAACAGGGTGTCCTACCCTCCTGTGAGCAGAGACTGTACAGTGTTCAGGGCCCTTAGACAGCAACAGGGGGTCCTACCCTCCTGTGAGCAGATACTGTACAGTGTTCAGGGCCCTTAGACAGCAACAGGGTGTCCTACCCTCCTGTGAGCAGAGACTGTACAGTGTTCAGGGCTCTTAGACAGCAACAGGGAGTCCTACCCTCCTGTGAGCAGAGACTGTACAGTGTTCAGGGCCCTTAGACAGCAACAGGGTGTCCTACCCTCCTGTTAGCAGAGACTGTACAGAGTTGAGGGTAATTAGTTTCTGGGTGTCCTACACTCCTGTGAAGAGTGTTGTACAGTGTTCAGGGTCATTAGTTTCAGGGTGTCCTACCTCCAGTGAAGAGGGTTGTAAAGTGTTCAGGGTTATTAGTTTCAGGGTGTCCTACCCTCCTCTGAGGAGGGCTGTACAGTGTTCAGGGCATCCTACCCTCCTTTACGATCCTCCAAGAGGAGAAGAGCGACTGGTGGAGCGGCAGGCTGGGGTGGGCGGAGCTGGGGGCGTAGTTGTCGTCGAGCCGCAGGACGACGGGCTGGACGGTCACGTGGGCAAACCGGAAGGCTGCGGTGGCGAACACGTTGGCAATGCGCGGGTCGGTCTGCTCGCTGTACCCCGCATACACAGGCAGGAGGCGCTGGTGGGCTTCACGTCCCAGGATCCTTGGCAAATACTGATCCCATGTCAACACCTCACAGAGAGAGCAGAGAGAGGAGTGAGAGGCAGATTCACAGAGAGCAGGAGTGAGAGGCAGATTCACAGAGAGGAGGAGGAGTGAGAGAGGGAGATTCACAGAGAGAGCAGGAGGAGTGAGAGAGGCAGATTCACAGAGAGGAGGAGGAGTGAGAGAGGCAGATTCACAGAGAGAGAGCAGGAGGAGTGAGAGAGGCAGATTCACAGAGAGAGAGCAGGAGGAGTGAGAGGCAGATTCACAGAGAGCAGGAGGAGTGAGAGAGGCAGATTCACAGAGAGCAGGAGGAGTGAGAGAGGCAGATTCACAGAGAGAGAGCAGGAGGAGTGAGAGAGGCAGATTCACAGAGAGCAGGAGGAGTGAGAGAGGCAGATTCACAGAGAGAGCAGGAGGAGTGAGAGAGGCAGATTCACAGAGAGAGAGCAGGAGGAGTGAGAGAGGCAGATTCACAGAGAGCAGGAGGAGTGAGAGAGGCAGATTCACAGAGAGAGAGCAGGAGGAGTGAGAGAGGCTGATTCACAGAGAGAGCAGGAGGAGTGAGAGAGGCAGATTCACAGAGAGCAGGAGGAGTGAGAGAGGCAGATTCACAGAGAGAGAGCAGGAGGAGTGAGAGAGGCAGATTCACAGAGAGCAGGAGGAGTGAGAGAGGCAGATTCACAGAGAGAGCAGGAGGAGTGAGAGAGGCAGATTCACAGAGAGAGCAGGAGGAGTGAGAGAGGCAGATTCACAGAGAGAGAGCAGGAGGAGTGAGAGAGGCAGATTCACAGAGAGAGAGCAGGAGGAGTGAGAGAGGGAGATTCACAGAGAGAGAGCAGGAGGAGTGAGAGAGGCAGATTCACAGAGAGCAGGAGGAGTGAGAGAGGCAGATTCACAGAGAGCAGGAGGAGTGAGAGAGGGAGATTCACAGAGAGCAGGAGGAGTGAGAGAGGCAGATTCACAGAGAGAGAGCAGGAGGAGTGAGAGAGGCAGATTCACAGAGAGAGCAGGAGGAGTGAGAGAGGCAGATTCACAGAGAGAGAGCAGGAGGAGTGAGAGAGGCAGATTCACAGAGAGCAGGAGGAGTGAGAGAGGCAGATTCACAGAGAGAGCAGGAGGAGTGAGAGAGGCAGATTCACAGAGAGAGCAGGAGGAGTGAGAGAGGCAGATTCACAGAGAGCAGGAGGAGTGAGAGAGGGAGATTCACAGAGAGAGAGGAATGAGAGGATTGATAGCGAGAGGGAGAGGAGCAGGGAAGGAGACAGTTTGGTGGCAGAGAGCAGGCAGGGCGATGGACACAGCTAGAGAGAGGACACCTGGTGTATAGCGCCCACGATCTTCCTGGCCTCCTGGTACAGCGTGCCTGGGCTCCAGTGCGGGTTGAGCTCGTGCAGGGCGAGCCCCAGCCGGTTGTGCTCCCGCAGGAAGAGCGTGTGCAGCGCCAGCATGCCCAGGTGCTCGTTGGCGCGGGAGTCTCCTGGGGGAGAGCGAGAGGTGGAGGGCGGGTCAGGGCGGGGGTGCGCGGCGGGGGCGGCGGCGGGCGAGCGGTCAGTACCGGCCATGAAGCAGGACGAGCCGTTGTGTGGGGCGGCGGGCGGCGCGCAGGCGTCCGGCAGGCCGGGGGGCCGGGGCAGGAAGGGCAGGAGGGGGCGGCCCAGGTCAGACACGCGGGCGTTCACAGCCAGCAGCCCCTGGGGGGACCCCCGGTCGCGCAGCTGGGAGGCCAGCGAGGGGGCGCTGCCGTACACCATGCTGGCGTCCACGAAGGCGGTGATGGCGTTCAGCTGCTCGCGCGGCCACGGCGTCACCGGGGCAACCCCATCTGGGCCCCCAGGGGTACAGCTCGGAGCTGAGCGGAAGAATGGGAGACAGCCCTCGAGACTGGAGCGCGGATCAGAGAGAGGGACCTGGGAGAGACACTCCAGTACATGAACACTGCACTGAGAGAGAGGGGTTAATACAGACACACTGACTGGACACTCCAGTACATTAACACTGCACTGAGAGAGAGGGGTTAATACAGACACACTGACTGGACACTCCAGTACATTAACACTGCACTGAGAGAGAGAGGGGTTCATACAGACACACTGACTGGACACTCCAGTACATGAACACTGCACTGAGAGAGAGGGGTTCATACAGACACACTGACTGGACACTCCAGTACATTAACACTGCACTGAGAGAGAGAGGTTAATACAGACACACTGACTGGACACTCCAGTACATTAAC
Organism: Atractosteus spatula; assembly: GCF_055471065.1. Taxonomy (NCBI): domain Eukaryota; kingdom Metazoa; phylum Chordata; class Actinopteri; order Semionotiformes; family Lepisosteidae; genus Atractosteus; species Atractosteus spatula. The sequence continues at coordinate 17,477,797 of NC_142721.1, read as the reverse complement.
ACTGCTCTGAGAGAGAGGGGTTAATACAGACACACTGACTGGACACTCCAGTACATTAACACTGCACTGAGAGAGAGGGGTTCATACAGACACACTGACTGGACACTCCAGTACATTAACACTGCACTGAGAGAGAGGGGTTAATACAGACACACTGACTGGACACTCCAGTACATTAACACTGCACTGAGAGAGAGAGGGGTTAATACAGACACACTGACTGGACACTCCAGTACACTAACACTGCACTGAGAGAGAGGGGTTAATACAGACACACTGACTGGACACTCCAGTACATTAACACTGCAGGGATCGAGGGTGAGAGAAAGAATGTTTTTAATACCTTTATGGGGAAACATGGGCTGTTTTGGCTGCAGGTATGAGCACAATCTGCCCCAGACAGGAAGTCTGCTGTGCTGCCGCTCTGGGGGGTCAAGTCCAGGTCATGGTCAATCCACTGGCCCCATTCCACCAGCACCTGGGTCAGCGAGTCCAGAGAGATCTCCTCGTTGGGTGTGTGGAGCACCAGCTGGGAGACCTGTCTGACCTGCAGAGACGAGGCACCAGTGGGGCTGAGTCTCGACCTTCAGTTAGCCTATGACTGTGCCATATACTACACTTCACTGCACTAGAATACACTGCACTACACTAGAACACACAGCACTGTACGAGGAATACACTGCACTAGAATACACTGTGCAAAAAAGGACACTGTCCATTATACAAGAAATACAAGGCACTTTATAATACACCACACAGCACTGTACGAGGAATACAGTGCGTGGAGTATAGTGTACAGTGTGTGGAGTACAGTACACAGTGTGTACAATACAGTGTACAGTGTGTGGAGCACTGTGCACTGTGTGTGGAGTACAGTACACACCGTGTTGGGAACAGTGTTCAGTGTGTGGAGCACTGTGCACTATGTGTGGAGTACAGCGCATTTTTTAAATGTCACATGCTGCCAGATTAAAAGACCCTGATCTCTGGTGTTGGACTCGGCTGTCACGCGGAGTCGCTGCGGGGAGCCGGCGTGTTCCTCTTCCCCCGTGCAGACGTCAGGACGAGCCGCCTCAGGGGTCCAGCGAGCCGGGGGGCGGAGCGTTCTTACCGGGGGCAGGGGGTGTCCGTTGTAGCGATGCTGGGGGTCCCAGCTGCGGGGGGCGCTGCGACCGTCCTCGTACTGCGCTGGCAGCCAGCGAGCGTAGGGGGTGTTGGCTGCACCCCAGCGGGGGTGCTTCCTGCTCAGGGTCAGAGGTCACAGGTCAGATTTTTAGTCAGACAGGTCAGTAATTTTAACAATATTACTCTTATTAATACTTCCATTATTAATAGTGTCAAGTTCATGAATACAACTGGAATTAATTGCACTAATAACAGCATCAAGATTATAGCAGCAATTTTAATACTTATGTAGTACTCATGAGATGATAATTGTAGGACTGATGCTACTGATTGTAATTAGTATTGTTGCAATTCATATTCAAGGGCATGATACTAGGGGAAAATATACAAGGGTAATTGTGCGGTTGTTGTACTGTTGTGTAGCTGTGTAGGTACACACATGTACAGTTGCAAAGTTCTTCATCTCTATAACTTCTGATGTCACCAGGGAACGGGAAAGGGTTATTTTACTTTAAAACCCAACTCTTCCAGTTTCTGGTAGTATGTCCCTACCAAGATGGCTCACCAGACTGATCAAGGTAGTTTCAAGATGGCTTCCACCTGAAAAGGCTGTATCTGCCATCAAGAGATCTGGAATCATCTGTGTGCCCTGGCCAGCCTGTATAAGCTGAATGTGGAGGTTGTGGCTGCCTGCTAGCTGGTTGGTGTTGACTATGAGCCGCTCCTGCTGCTGCACTTGTGTGAGCGGTGTTTCCTGGGACGTGGGAGCTGTCCTGCGGAGAAGTACTAAACTTGGACTCAGGAGTGAGGAGCTGGTTCGTTTTGCTTTAAGACAAGTCCTGGAATTTCATGTGGCTGAAGAATCCAGTATCACCACACTTTCTGTCGATGGTCACTGCAGTAAGCAGTGTGTTTGAAAGTGCTGAGCAGAAACAATCTGAGTTGTGCAGTTGTGTAGTTGTGTACCTGTTGTTGCACTCTCCTGTGATGGAGCGGAACCAGTCTGAGTTGTGCAGTTGTGTACCTGTTGTTGCACTCTCCTGTGATGGAGCGAAACCAGTCTGAGTTGTGCAGTTGTGCAGTTGTGTACCTGTTGTTGCACTCTCCTGTGATGGAGTGGAACCAGTCTGAGTTGTGCAGTTGTGTACCTGTTGTTGCACTCTCCTGTGATGGAGCAAAACCAGTCTGAGTTGTGCAGTTGTGTACCTGTTGTTGCACTCTCCTGTGATGGAGCAAAACCAGTCTGAATTGTATAGTTGTGCACTTATTGTTGCACTCTCCTGTGATGGAGCAGAACCAGTCTGAGTTGTGCAGTTGTGTAGTTGTGTACCTGTTGTTGCACTCTCCTGTGATGGAGCGGAACCAGTCTGAGTTGTGCAGTTGTGTACCTGTTGTTGCACTCTCCTGTGATGGAGCGAAACCAGTCTGAGTTGTGCAGTTGTGCAGTTGTGTACCTGTTGTTGCACTCTCCTGTGATGGAGCGGAACCAGTCTGAGTTGTGCAGTTGTGCAGTTGTGTACCTGTTGTTGCACTCTCCTGTGATGGAGCGGAACCAGTCTGAGTTGTGCAGTTGTGTACCTGTTGTTGCACTCTCCTGTGATGGAGCAAAACCAGTCTGAATTGTATAGTTGTGCACTTATTGTTGCACTCTCCTGTGATGGAGCAGAACCAGTCTGAGTTGTGCAGTTGTGTAGTTGTGTACCTGTTGTTGCACTCTCCTGTGATGGAGCGAAACCAGTCTGAGTTGTGCAGTTGTGCAGTTGTGTACCTGTTGTTGCACTCTGCTGTGATGGAGCAGAACCAGTCTGAGTTGTGCAGTTGTGTACCTGTTGTTGCACTCTCCGGTGATGGAGCAGAACCAGTCTGAGTTGTGCAGTTGTGTACCTGTTGTTGCACTCTCCTGTGATGGAGCGGAACCAGTCTGAGTTGTGCAGTTGTGTACCTGTTGTTGCACTCTCCTGTGATGGAGCGGTACCGGTCTGAGAGACAGTCTGTCTCGCACTGCAGGGGCTGGAGCTCGGACAAGCAGCCTGTTGCCTCGGCAACTGTCTCCATGTCTTGGGTACTGAGCATCTCTAAGAGAAGAACCAACAGGTTACTACTGCACTGAGAACGGGGCCCCCACACTGCTGGGGAGAGAGAGAGGGGGAACGGGGCCCCCACACTGCTGGGGAGAGAGAGGGAACGGGGCCCCCACACTGCTGGGGAGAGAGAGGGGGAACAGGGCCCCCACACTGCCGGAGAGGGCGAAGGGAATGGGGCCCCCACACTGCTGGAGAGAGAGAGGGGTAACAGGGCCCCCACACTGCCGGAGAGGGCGAGGGGAACGGGGCCCCCACACTGCTGGAGAGAGAGAGAGAGAGGGGGAACGGGGCCCCCACACTGCCGGAGAGCGAGGGGGAACGGGGCCCCCACACTGCTGGAGAGAGAGAGGGAACAGGGTCCCCACACTGCTGGGGAGAGAGAGGGAAAGGGGCCCCCACACTGCTGGGGAGAGAGAGGGAACAGGGTCCCCACACTGCTGGGGAGAGAGAGGGAACGGGGCCCCCACACTGCTGGGGAGAGAGAGAGGGGGAACAGGGCCCCCACACTGCCGGAGAGGGCGAGAGGGGTAACAGGGCCCCCACACTGCTGGAGAGAGAGAGAGGGGTAACAGGGCCCCCACACTGACGGAGAGGGCGAGAGGGGTAACAGGGCCCCCACACTGCCGGAGAGGGCGAGGGGAATGGGGCCCCCACACTGCTGGAGAGAGAGAGAGAGAGGGGGAACGGGGCCCCCACACTGCCGGAGAGAGAGGGGGAACGGGGCCCCCACACTGCTGGAGAGAGAGAGGGAACAGGGTCCCCACACTGCTGGGGAGAGAGAGGGAAAGGGGCCCCCACACTGCTGGGGAGAGAGAGAGAGGGGGAACAGGGCCCCCACACTGCTGGGGAGAGAGAGGGAACAGGGCCCCCACACTGCTGGGGAGAGAGGGGGAACAGGGCCCCCACACTGCTGGGGAGAGAGAGGGAACAGGGTCCCCACACTGCTGGGGAGAGAGAGGGAACAGGGCCCCCACACTGCCTGAGAGAGAGAGAGGGGTAACAGGGCCCCCACACTGCCGGAGAGGGCGAGGGGAACGGGGCCCCCACACTGCTGGAGAGAGAGAGGGGGAATGGGGCCCCCACACTGCTGGAGAGAGAGAGAGAGGGGGAACAGGGTCCCCACACTGCTGGAGAGAGAGAGAGGGGGAACGGGGCCCCCACACTGCTGGAAAGAGAGAGGGAACGGGGCCCCCACACTGCTGGAGAGAGAGAGGGGGAACGGGGCCCCCACACTGCTGGAGAGAGAGAGGGGGAACGGGGCCCCCACACTGCTGGAGAGAGAGAGGGGGAATGGGGCCCCCACACTGCTGGAGAGAGAGAGGGAACGGGGCCCCCACACTGCTGGAGAGAGAGAGGGAACGGGGCCCCCACACTGCTGGAGAGAGAGAGGGGGAACGGGGCCCCCACACTGCCGGAGAGAGAGAGGGAACGGGGCCCCCACACTGCTAGAGAGAGAGAGAGGGAACGGGGCCCCCACACTGCTGGAGAGAGAGAGAGAGGGCGGGGAACTGGGAGAGAGAGGGGGTCAAGGGCAGTAATGGAGGATGGTGTGGGATAGCTCCACACTGGACAGCACTGCCTGTACCGGAGATGTGGGTCAGGTTGGACGCCTGCAGGCCCTGTGTGTACACCATCTCCCTGATCAGCTCCACAGTGTTCTCCAGGAACTCGGCTGCCTGCACCTGGGCCTGTGTCTCCGGGCCCGGTTGCTTGAACAGGGACAGCAGGTCGCTGGGCTGGACTGAGCCCTGGGTCAGAGACACTTTCATCCTGAGAGAGAGACACAGTACCAGGATTTAATTCATACAGTGTGTGATCTCCTGTCCCAGCCTGAGGAACAGTGAGCCTGTCTCTCAATAATAATAATACAGTGTGTGATCTCCTGTCCCAGCCTGAGGAACAGACAGTGAGCCTGTCTCTCAATAATAATAATACAGTGTGTGATCTCCTGTCCCAGCCTGAGGAACAGACAGTGAGCCTGTCTCTCAATAATAATAATACAGTGTGTGATCTCTTGTCTCAGCCTGAGGAACAGTGAGCCTGTTCAATTTCAATAATGCTCTCGCCAGTGTGAGTGTGCGCAGTGTCTCTCAGTTCTCCAGCTGTCTCTCACCTCTCGCCAGTGTGAGTGTACGCAGTGTCTATCAGTTCTCCAGCTCTCCTGAGGGCCTCGGCCACAAACTGGCTCCCCGTTCTTGCGCCCCCTGCTGGAGACACAACCGTGTATCCACTTTAACACTGCGACACTAGAGCATGGACAGGAGACATGTTACCAATCAGAGGCCTCTGGGTGTGTCAGCTGACCTGGAGGCAAGTGGGGGGGTGTGTCCACAGCAGCAGGAAGTGGCAGGTCAAAGGTCACCACAAGCCTCAGGATGAGAAGCACAAGGAAGACCTGAAAAGAAAGGGCTGTTGATGAGGCAGGTGGATTGCGGGCTCGTGCTCCTGCAGCACTGTCAGCAGTCTGCCGAGTCGCTCTTACCATGTCTGCAGTGTCCAGCAGTGTCTCTCGCAGAGCGCTGGGGCTCAGTCTGTGTGTCTCGGTGCTCAGAGAGGGTTTATATACCAGCTGAGAGGACAGGGGTGTCCAGCGGTGTCTCTCGCAGAGCGCTGGGGCTCAGTCTGTGTGTCTCGGCGCTCGGAGAGGGTTTATATACCAGCTGAGAGGACAGGGGTGTCCAGCGGTGTCTCTCGCAGAGCGCTGGGGCTCAGTCTGTGTGTCTCGGTGCTCGGAGAGGGTTTATATATCAGCTGAGAGGAGAGGAGTGTCCAGCAGTGTCTCTCGCAGAGCGCTGGGGCTCAGTCTGTGTGTCTCGGTGCTCGGAGAGGGTTTATATACCAGCTGAGAGGTCAGGGGTGTCCAGCGGTGTCTCTCGCAGAGCGCTGGGGCTCAGTCCGTGTGTCTCGGCGCTCGGAGAGGGTTTATATACCAGCTGAGAGGACAGGGGTGTCCAGCGGTGTCTCTCGTAGAGCGCTGGGGCTCAGTCTGTGTGTCTCGGCGCTCGGAGAGGGTTTATATACCAGCTGAGAGGAGAGGAGTGTCCAGCGGTGTCTCTCGCAGAGCGCTGGGGCTCAGTCTGTGTGTCTTCGCTCGGAGAGGGTTTATATACCGGCTGAGAGGAGAGGAGTGTCCAGCGGTGTCTCTCGCAGAGCGCTGGGGCTCAGTCTGTGTGTCTTCGCTCGGAGAGGGTTTATATACCAGCTGAGAGGTCAGGGGTGTCCAGCGGTGTCTCTCGCAGAGCGCTGGGGCTCAGTCTGTGTGTCTTCGCTCGGAGAGGGTTTATATACCGGCTGAGAGGAGAGGAGTGCCCAGCGGTGTCTCTCGCAGAGCGCTGGGGCTCAGTCTGTGTGTCTTCGCTCGGAGAGGGTTTATATACCGGCTGAGAGGAGAGGAGTGTCCAGCGGTGTCTCTCGCAGAGCGCTGGGGCTCAGTCTGTGTGTCTTCGCTCGGAGAGGGTTTATATACCAGCTGAGAGGTCAGGGGTGTCCAGCGGTGTCTCTCGCAGAGCGCTGGGGCTCAGTCTGTGTGTCTTCGCTCGGAGAGGGTTTATATACCGGCTGAGAGGAGAGGAGTGTCCAGCGGTGTCTCTCGCAGAGCGCTGGGGCTCAGTCTGTGTGTCTTCGCTCGGAGAGGGTTTATATACCGGCTGAGAGGAGAGGAGTGTCCAGCGGTGTCTCTCGCAGAGCGCTGGGGCTCAGTCTGTGTGTCTTCGCTCGGAGAGGGTTTATATACCGGCTGAGAGGAGAGGAGTGTCCAGCGGTGTCTCTCGCAGAGCGCTGGGGCTCAGTCTGTGTGTCTTCGCTCGGAGAGGGTTTATATACCGGCTGAGAGGAGAGGAGTGTCCAGCGGTGTCTCTCGCAGAGCGCTGGGGCTCAGTCTGTGTGTCTTCGCTCGGAGAGGGTTTATATACCGGCTGAGAGGAGAGGAGTGTCCAGCGGTGTCTCTCGCAGAGCGCTGGGGCTCAGTCTGTGTGTCTTCGCTCGGAGAGGGTTTATATACCGGCTGAGAGGTCAGGGGTGTCCAGCGGTGTCTCTCGCAGAGCGCTGGGGCTCAGTCTGTGTGTCTTCGCTCGGAGAGGGTTTATATACCGGCTGAGAGGAGAGGAGTGTCCAGCGGTGTCTCTCGCAGAGCGCTGGGGCTCAGTCTGTGTGTCTTCGCTCGGAGAGGGTTTATATACCGGCTGAGAGGAGAGGAGTGTCCAGCGGTGTCTCTCGCAGAGCGCTGGGGCTCAGTCTGTGTGTCTTCGCTCGGAGAGGGTTTATATACCGGCTGAGAGGAGAGGAGTGTCCAGCGGTGTCTCTCGCAGAGCGCTGGGGCTCAGTCTGTGTGTCTTCGCTCGGAGAGGGTTTATATACCGGCTGAGAGGAGAGGAGTGTCCAGCGGTGTCTCTCGCAGAGTGCTGGGGCTCAGTCTGTGTGTCTTCGCTCGGAGAGGGGTTATATAGTGGAATGTCCAGCATCTTCTTATCTGTGCCTCTGGGTTTGCCAGGTGCATTTGTGATGCACCTGCCTGCTCTGCAGGGCCAATCTGATTGGCTGGGACCCAGGGTGCCGATCACCTGGAGAGGGATGAAGAGAAGGAGGAGGAGGAGGGCTGGATGTCCTGACCTTGAGTCTTCGCTGGCTGTCTTTGATCTCACAGGTGTGCTACTGCAGCGGAACTGGGAGCTTTCTTTCAGCTCCAGGCTCGGCTTGCCAACGGCCAGACTGATGCCACCCCAGTGTCAGTACGACTGCTACTGTTTGTCTCATTTATTAGTTTTATTTTTATCCTGTGTTTCCCCTCGTGAAGTTTTGTGTATCAGTTGCCAGTATGTATTTAGGGTCAGGGTCAGTGTGTAGGGGTCAGTTTGTAGTGTGTCTCGTGTGTTGGGGTCAGTGTGTAGGGGTCAGTTTGAAGTGTGTCTCGTGTGTTGGGGTCAGTGTGTAGGGGTCAGGGTCAGTGTGTAGGGGTCAGTTTGTAGTGTGTCTCGTGTGTTGGGGTCAGTTTGTAGGGGTCAGGGTCAGTGTGTAGGGGTCAGTTTGTAGTGTGTCTCGTGTGTTGGGGTCAGGGTCAGTGTGTAGGTGTCAGGGTCAGTGTGTAGGGGTCAGTGTGTAGTGTCAGGGTCAGTGTGTAAGTGTGTAGTGTCAGGGTCAGTGTCAGTGTGTAGGGGTCAGTGTGTAGTGTCAGGGTCAGTGTGTGTGTGTGTGTAGGGGTCAGTCTGTAGGGGTCAGTGTCAGTGTGTAGTGTCAGGGTCAGTGTGTAGGGGTCAGTCTGTAGGGGTCAGTGTGTAGGGGTCAGGGTCAGTGTCAGTTGCTCAACCTCTCTGATAATCACTGGGCTATAACCCATGACCCTCCTCCCCCACAACCTGGATCCCCTTAACACTGGAGTGTTAGTCTGTATGTGGACTGAGAGTGTGAAGGAGAGAGAGGGAGGGAGTATTAAAGTATTGGCTACACCTAAAAAACAGCGACCAAATATCCTACCACCACAAAGCCCTGCTGAGCCAAGAGCTGAGCCCAAAACAGAGCCCCCTGAGCCAGCTGGTCCTGAGGCTCACTGACCTGAGCCACACCGACACTAACCAGCATCAGGACAGCACTGCTAGAGCACCACAACTCAGACCCAACCACATCACAGCACAGATCAAACAGCAATATCTCACACACTGGGACACACACACACAAACTGGAATGCTACAGAACCCTAAACAGACAATACACACTAGCCGAATATCTGACCAAGATAAGAAACAGCAAAAAGAAACAGACCCTGACAAGTACAGGCTCAGTGACCACAGCCTGGCCAGAGAAACTGGACACAGGCAGACCTGGCTGCCCAGAGAGGACAGGCTGTGCTCCCACTGCCAGCGGGGAGAAATAGAGACAGAGGTGCACTTCCTACTGCACTGTGACAGATACTCTGGGATTAGAGAAACATTCTTCCCTAAACTCAGAAATCTAGTCCCAGAGTTTCCACACCTGCCAGAATCACAACGGGTCCCAATCCTACTGGGAGAGGGAGGAGGGAAGTCAAACTGGCACAGACTGAGGAAGAGTGAGCCTTTCTCTCAATAATAATAATACAGTGTGTGATCTCCTGACCCAGCCTGAGGAACAGACAGTGAGCCTGTCTCTCAATAATAATAATACAGTGTGTGATCTCCTGTCCCAGCCTGAGGAACAGACAGTGAGCCTGTCTCTCAATAATAATAATACAGTGTGTGATCTCCTGTCCCAGCCTGAGGAACAGACAGTGAGCCTGTCTCTCTATAATAATAATACAGTGTGTGATCTCCTGACCCAGCCTGAGGAACAGACAGTGAGCCTGTCTCTCAATAATAATAATACAGTGTGTGATCTCCTGTCCCAGCCTGAGGAACAGTGAGCCTGTCTCTCAATAATAATAATACAGTGTGTGATCTCTTGTCATAGCCTGAGGAACAGTGAGCCTGTCTCTCAATAATAATAATACAGTGTGTGATCTCCTGTCCCAGCCTGAGGAACAGACAGTGAGCCTGTCTCTCAATAATAATAATACAGTGTGTGATCTCCTGTCCCAGCCTGAGGAACAGACAGTGAGCCTGTCTCTCAGTAATAATACAGTGTGTAATCTCCTGTCCCAGCCTGAGGATTTGGACAGTGTACCTGTCTCTCAGTAATAATAGTGTGTGTGTGATCTCCTTGAACCTGTCCCTCAATAATAATAATAGTGTGTGATCTCCTGTCCCAGTCTCAGGAACAGTGATCCTGTCTCTCAATAATAATACAGTGTGTGATCTCCTGTCCCAGCCTGAGGAACAGTGATCCTGTCTCTCAATAATTACAATAATAATACAGTGTGTGATCTCCTGTTCCAGCCTGAGGAACAGAAAGAGAGTCTGTCTCTCAATAATAATAACAGTGTGTGATCTCCTGTCACAGCCTGAGAGCCAGTGCACCTGTCTCTCAATAATAATGATACAGTGTGTGATCTCCTGTCACAGCCTGAGGAACAGACAGTGAGCCTGTCTCTCAATAATAATAATACAGTGTGTGATCTCTTGTCATAGCCTGAGGAATAGTGAGCCTGTCTCTCAATAATAATAATAATAATAATAATACAGTGTGTGATCTCCTGTCCCAGCCTGAGGAACAGACAGTGAGCCTGTCTCTCAATAATAATAATACAGTGTGTGATCTCCTGTCCCAGCCTTAGGAACAGTGATCCTGTCTCTCAATAATAATACAGTGTGTAATCTCCTGTCCCAGCCTGAGGAATGGACAGTGTACCTGTCTCTCAGTAATAATAGTGTGTGTGTGATCTCCTTGAACCTGTCCCTCAATAATAATAATAGTGTGTGATCTCCTGTCCCAGTCTCAGGAACAGTGATCCTGTCTCTCAATAATAATACAGTGTGTGATCTCCTGTCCCAGCCTGAGGAACAGTGATCCTGTCTCTCAATAATAATACAGTATGTGATCTCCTGTCCCAGCCTGAGGAACAGACAGTGAGTCTGTCTCTCAATAATAATAATAATACAGTGTGTGATCTCCTGTCACAGCCTGAAGACCAGACAGTGAGCCTTTCTCTCTATAATAATACAGTGTGTGATCTCTTGTCCCAGCCTGAGGAACAGACAGTGAGCCTGTCTCTCAATAATAATAATACAGTGTGATGTCCTGTCCCAGCCTCAGGAACAGTGAACCTGTCTCTCAGTAATAATAATAATACAGTGTGTGATCTCCTGTCCCAGCCTGAGGAACAGACAGTGAGCCTATCTCTCAATCATAATAATTCAGTGTGCGATCTCTTGTCCCTGCTTGAGGAACAGTGAGTCTGTCTCTCTATAATAATAATACAGTGGGTGATCTCCTGTCCCAACCTGATGAACAGTGAGCCTGTCTCTCAATAATAATAATAATAATAATACAGTGGGTGATCTCCTGTCCCAACCTGATGAACAGTGATCCTGTCTTTCAATAATAACAGTGTGTGATCTCCTGTCCCAGCCTGAGGAACAGTGAGCCTGTCTCTCAATAATAATAATACAGTATGTGATCTCCTGTCCCAGCCTGAGGAACAGTGAGTCTGTCTCTCAATAATAATAATACAGTGTGTGATCTCCTGTCACAGCCTGAAGAACAGTGAGCCTCTCTCTCTATAATAATACAGTGTGTGATCTACTGTCCCAGCCTGAGGAATAGACAGTGAGCCTGTCTCTCAATAATAATAATACAGTGTGATGTCCTGTCCCAGTTTCAGGAACAGTGAACTTCTCAGTAATAATAATAATACAGTGTGTGATCTCCTATCCCAGCCCGAGGAACAGACAGTGAGCCTATCTCTCAATAATAATACAGTGTGCGATCTACTGTCCCTGCCTGATGAACAGTGAGCCTGTCTCTCAATAATAATAACACAGTGGGTGATCTCATCCCAACCTGATGAACAGTGAGCCTGTCTCTCAATAATAATAATAATAATATAGTGTGTGATCTCCTGTCCCTGTCTGAGGAACAGACAGTGAGCCTGTCTCTCAATAATAATAATACAGTGTGTGATCTCCTGTCACAGCTCAAGGGGGAGCTGATGACAGACACTGCTCGGGTCATGAAGGCCTGGCAGTATTGCATGTGCAGAGTGTTGTATTGACTCTCCTCCTCTTGCAGGGAAGAGGCTCTTAAACCCAGTTGCTCTGTGCAAAAGAAACCAGCACACCAGGGTCTCATCCGAAAGTTTATTGGACTTCAGCAAGGTAGTCAGAGGGGGGCTTGTCCAGTGTCTGTCGAAAACAGCACCATCATAAAAGAACCTGTCCCTCTGGACTCTGAGCTCTGTCTGAGGAGCTGTCTGCTCTGAACCCTGAGCTCTGTCTGAGGAGCTGTCTGCTCTGGACCCTGAGCTCTGTCTGAGCTGTCTGTCTGATGAGCTATCTACTCTGGACCCTGAGCTCTGTCTGAGAACCTGTCTGCTCTGCACTCTGAGCTCTGTCTGAGGAGCTGTCTGCTCTGGACCCTGAGCTCTGTCTGAGGAGCTGTCTGCTCTGGACCCCGAGCTCTGTCTTGAGGAGCTGTCTTCTCTGGACCCTGAGCTCTGTTTGAGGAGCTGTCTGCTCTGGACCCTGAGCTCTGACTGAGGAGCTGTCTGCTCTGGACCCTGAGCTCTGTCTGAGGAGCTGTCTGCTCTGGACCCCGAGCTCTGTCTTGAGGAGCTGTGTTCTCTGGACCCTGAGCTCTGTTTGAGGAGCTGTCTGCTCTGGACCCTGAGCTCTGACTGAGGAGCTGTCTGCTCTGGACCCTGAGCTCTGTCTGAGGAGCTGTCTGCTCTGGACCCTGAGCCCTGTCTTGAGGAGCTGTCTGCTCTGGACCCTGAGCTCTGTCTGAGGAGCTGTCTGCTCTGGACCCCGAGCTCTGTCTTGAGGAGCTGTCTTCTCTGGACCCTGAGCTCTGTCTGAGGAGCTGTCTTCTCTGGACCCTGAGCTCTGTCTGAGGAGCTATCGGCTCTGGACCCTGAGCTCTGTCTGAGGAGCTGTCTGCTCTGGACCCTGAGCTCTGTCTGAGGAGCTGTCGGCTCTGGACCCTGAGCTCTGTTTGAGGAGCTGTCTGCTCTGGACCCTGAGCTCTGTCTGAGGAGCTGTCTGCTCTGGACCCTGAGCTCTGTCTGAGGAGCTGTCTGCTCAAGGCCCTGTCCAGCTCCTGGTCAGAGCTCCCTCCTTGCACTGTTCTCGCTACCCATGAATGAGTGGGCTGGTGGAACTGTGCCCCTGGACAGAGGCCAGAATGCAGGTGGACATCCTGACACAAAGTGTCTGTCCCTTCCAGAGCTGCTCAGGCCTGCAGTGTCTCTGAGATCAGAGAGGATTAAAGAAGATATATAAAAACACAAACACACACTTGCCTATTATTAAATTAATTAAATTAGTTTTAGTATTAATACATTCAAGTACTCCTACATGGTCCCTAGGCCCAAAAAGGCAGAATTGTTTCCTGGTTCCCGTTGAGGACACGGACTGGCCAATCATAGTCCATCTCCTGGTACATGTGACAGGAAGTACAGGGGACTCAACTAGTCATCTGGATCAGAGGCTGAAAAGAGCGGAACAGAGAAAGAAGAAACTGGCCAATTTCACTGCCCGAGCAAACTGGAGTGTGACCTGCTGGGCTAATCACTGTCCTGATGTTCTCGGTAATGGGGATCTGGCGACATTTTTTTGCCCTTTCCTTCTCTCTTCTTCTTTCCATCATTCTGGGTGGCTTCTCTATTAAACACTTTGAGTTTCATCCATTTGTCTCTCTCTCACTGTCTCTCTCTCCCTCCCTCCTTCTGTCTCTCTCTCTCTCTCTCCCTCTCTCTCCCTCTCTCTCCTCCTGTCTCTCTCTCTCTCTCCCTCTCTCTCCTCCTGTCTCTCTCTCTGATTTTCTTCATTCTCTCGTCTTCAGTGATTAGACTTTCTTGTTCTCCCTCTCTGGGTTCAGCAACAACCAGAGAAGAGGACAAAGAAAAGCAGAATGACAACAGTATCAGGGGTGCAGATCAATGAAATGATCGCAGTGGCAGATGAGTTGATTGGCTGGGTGATAGGTCACTTCGGGCAGGACAGACAGACAGGGGCAGCAGCCTATTTGTGGAGGTAGGCATCCAGCCACAGATCTCCAGACTTCTTCAGGGAGCTGTGAGGAGGAGAGAGGGAGCTAAATACACAGACAGGGACAGAAGGCTTAACACACACGCTAGTAACATGTTCAGGTGTGTGGCTAGCATGTTCCAGCCCATGCTGGTGTGTGGTGGTGTGTTCAGGAGTGTCTCGGCGTGTTCCAGCTCATGCTGGTGTGTGGTGGTGTGTTCAAGAGTGTCTCGGCGTGTTCCAGATCATGCTGGTGTGTGGTGGTGTGTTCGGGAGTGTCTTGGTGTGTTCCAGCTCATGCTGGTGTGTGGTGGTGTGTTCGGGAGTGTCTCGGCGTGTTCCAGCTCATGCTGGTGTGTGGTGGTGTGTTCAGGAGTGTCTTGGTGTGTTCCAGCTCATGCTGGTGTGTGGTGGTGTGTTCAGGAGTGTCTCGGCGTGTTCCAGCTCATGCTGGTGTGTGGTGTTGTGTTCAGGAGTGCCTCGGCGTGTTTCAGATCATGCTGGTGTGTGGTGGTGTGTTCAGGAGTGTCTCGGCGTGTTTCAGATCATGCTGGTGTGTGGTGGTGTGTTCAGGAGTGTCTCGGCGTGTTTCAGATCATGCTGGTGTGTGGTGGTGTGTTCAGGAGTGTCTCGGCGTGTTCCAGCTCATGCTGGCGTGTGGTGGTGTGTTCAGGAGTGTCTCGGCATGTTCCAGCTCATGCTGGTGTGTGGTGGTGTGTTCAGGAGTGTTTCAGCGTGTTCAGGCATGCCTTGCAGCAGGTCCTACCTGACGATGTCGGTGAAGCCCTGCCACAGCCCCTTGACACGGTAGGGCACCCCGTGCTTGTGGCACAGAGCCTGCACCAGCGGCGCCACCTTCCAGTAGTTGTGCCTGGGCATGGTGGGGAACAGGCTGGGGACACAGAGACGGGAGTCAGGCCACGAGAACGCGGACCGCGCGGACTGTCTGACAGTCCAGTTCTCACTGTGCTCAGAGCGCAGGCTGTGTGCTCAGGGCTACTCACTGGTGCTCGATCTGGAAGTTGAGGTGTCCACTGAACCAGTCGTTGAAGAAGGACTGCTCTATGTTACAGGTGGCGGCCAGCTGAGACACACAGGCAGACAGGGGTCACGACTCTGCATATACATCCCTGAGCACAGTGCAGTGTGTTCAGTGTGTTCACAGGACAGGGCAGTGTGTTTAGAGGACAGTCCTGTGTTCAGTGTGTTCAGAGGACAGGGCCGTGTGTTCAGAGGACCGGGCAGTGTGCTCAGAGGACAGTCCTGTGTTCAGTGTGTTCAGAGGACAGTCCTGTGTTCAGTGTGTTCAGAGGACAGGGCCGTGTGTTCAGTGTGTTCAGAGGACCGGGCAGTGTGTTCAGAGGACAGTCCTGTGTTCAGTGTGCTCAGAGGACAGGGCCGTGTGTTCAGAGGACAGTCCTGTGTTCAGTGTGTTCAGAGGACGGGGCAGTGTGTTCAGAAGACAGGGCTGTGTGTTCAGTGTGTTCAGAGGACAGGGCCGTGTGTTCAGTGTGTTCAGAGGACAGTCCTGTGTTCAGTGTGTTCAGAGGACGGGGCAGTGTGTTCAGTGTGTTCAGAGGACAGTCCTGTGTTCAGTGTGTTCAGAGGACGGGGCAGTGTGTTCAGAAGACAGGGCCGTGTGTTCAGTGTGTTCAGAGGACCGGGCAGTGTGTTCAGAGGACAGTCCTGTGTTCAGTGTGTTCAGAGGACGGGGCCGTGTGTTCAGTGTGTTCAGAGGACAGTCATGTGTTCAGTGTGTTCAGTGTGTTCAGAGGACAGGGCCGTGTGTTCAGTGTGTTCAGAGGACAGTCCTGTGTTCAGTGTGTTCAGAGGACGGGGCAGTGTGTTCAGAAGACAGGGCCGTGTGTTCAGTGTGTTCAGAGGATGGGGCAGTGTGTTCAGTGTGTTCAGAGGACAGTCCTGTGTTCAGTGTGTTCAGAGGACGGGGCAGTGTGTTCAGAAGACAGGGCCATGTGTTCAGTGTGTTCAGAGGATGGGGCAGTGTGTTCAGTGTGTTCAGAGGACAGTCCTGTGTTCAGTGTGTTCAGAGGACGGGGCAGTGTTTTCAGAAGACAGGGCCGTGTGTTCAGTGTGTTCAGAGGACGGGGCCGTGTGTTCAGTGTGTTCAGAGGACAGTCCTGTGTTCAGTGTGTTCAGAGGACGGGGCAGTGTGTTCAGAAGACAGGGCCGTGTGTTCAGTGTGTTCAGAGGACGGGGCAGTGTGTTCCGTGTGTTCAGAGGACGGGGCCGTGTGTTCAGTGTGTTCAGAGGACAGTCTGTACCTGCATGCTCAGCCAGTCCTGGTGCTTCTCGTAATCGATGTCCATGGGGATGTGGTTCATCTGAGTCACCCAGACAAACCAGTGACTCTCCAGGAACCTGAGGAGAGGACTGCTGATCATTCCACACTACTGAGGCGTCCATTTGTGAATCAACACTGTGTTCATCCTGTCGCCCCCTCACTCTCTCCCTCCCTCTCTCTCCTTCACACTCTCAGTCCACATACAGACTAACACTCCAGTGTTAAGGGGATCCAGGTTGTGGGGGAGGGGGGTCATGGGTTATAGCCCAGTGATAATCAGAGAGGTTGAGCAACTGACACTGACCCTGACACTACACACTGACACTGACCCCTACACACTGACCCCTACAGACTGACCCCTACACACTGACCCTGACACTACACACTGACCCCTACACACTGACACTGACCCCGACACTACACACTGACACCTACACACTGACCCTGACACTACACACTGACCTTGACACTACACACTGACACCTACACACTGACCCCAACACACTGACCCTGACACTACACACTGACACCTACACACTGACCCTGACACTACACACTGACCCCTACACACTGACCTTGACACAACACACTGACACTGACCCCTACACACTGACCCCTACAGACTGACCCCTACACACTGACCCTGACACTACACACTGACATCTACACACTGACCCTGACACTACACACTGACCCCTACACACTGACACTGACCCCGACACTACACACTGACACCTACACACTGACCCTGACACTACACACTGACCTTGACACTACACACTGACACCTACACACTGACCCCAACACACTGACCCTGACACTACACACTGACCCCTACACACTGACACTGACCCCGACACTACACACTGACACCTACACACTGACCCTGACACTACACACTGACCTTGACACTACACACTGACACCTACACACTGACCCCAACACACTGACCCTGACACTACACACTGACCCTGACACTACACACTGACACCTACACACTGACCCTGACACTACACACTGACACCTACAAACTGACCCTGACACTACACACTGACCCCTACACACTGACCTTGACACTACACACTGACACCTACACACTGACCCTGACACTACACACTGACCCTTACACGCTGACCCTGACCCCTACACACTGACCCTGACACTACACACTGACACCTACACACTGACCCTGACACTACACACTGACCCTGACACACTGACCCTGACCCCTAACACACTGACCCCTACAGACTGACACTGACCCCTACACACTGACCCTGACACTACACACTGACATCTACACACTGACCCTGACACTACACACTGATACTGACACCTACACACTGACCCCTACAGACTGACACTGACCCCTACACACTGACCCTGACACAACACACTGACACCTACACACTGACACTGACACACTGACCCTGACACTACACACTTACCCCAACACGCTGACCCTGATCCCTACACACTGACCCCTACACACGGACCCTGACACTACACACTGACCCTGACACTACACACTGACACCTATACACTGACCCTGACCCTACACACTTACCCCAACACGCTGACCCTGACTCTACACACTGACCCCTACACACTGACCCTGACACTACACACTGACCCCTACACACTGACCCTGACCCCTACACACTGGCCCTGACCCCTACACGCTGACCCTGACACTACACACTGACCCCTACACACTGACCCTGACACTACACACTGACACCTAAACACTGACCCTGAACCCTAAACACAGACCCCTACACACTGACCCTGACACTACACACTGACCCCTACAAACTGACCCTGACACTACACACTGACCCTGAACCCTACACACTTACCCTACACACTGACCCTAACACTACACACTGACCTCTACATACTGACCCTAACCCTACACACAGACCCTACACACTGACCCTAACCCCTACACACTGACCCTGACACACTGACCCCTACACACTGACCCTGACCCCTACACACTGACCCCTACACACTGACCCTGACACACTGACCCCTACACACTGACCCTGACCCTACACACAGACCCTGACACACTGACCCTGTCACACTGACCCCTATACACTGACCCTGACCCTACACACTGACCCTGTGAAGCCCGCGGTGTGTCTCTCACACACACTGACACTGTGAAGCCCGCGGTGTGTCTCACACACACACTGACACTGTGAAGCCTGCGGTGTGTCTCACACACACACACTGACACTGTGAAGCCCACGGTGTGTCTCACACACACACTGACACTGTGAAGCCTGCGGTGTGTCTCACACACACACTGACACTGTGAAGCCTGCGGTGTGTCTCACACACACACACTGACACTGTGAAGCCTGCGCTGTGTCTCACACACACACTGACACTGTGAAGCCTGCGGTGTGTCTCACACACACACACTGACACTGTGAAGCCCGCGGTGTGTCTCTCATACACACACTGACACTGTGAAGCCCGCGCTGTGTCTCTCACACACACACACTGACACTGTGAAGCCCGCACTGTGTCTCTCACACACACACAATGACACTGTGAAGCCCGCGGTGTGTCTCTCACACACACACTGACACTGCGAAGCCCGCACTGTGTCTCTCACACACACACACTGACACTGTGAAGCCCGCGGTGTGTCTCACACACACACACTGACACTGTGAAGCCTGCGGTGTGTCTCACACACACACACTGACACTGTGAAGCCCGCGGTGTGTCTCACACACACACTGACACTGAAGCCTGCGGTGTGTCTCACACACACACTGACACTGTGAAGCCCGCGGTGTGTCTCACACACACACTGACACTGTGAAGCCCGCGGTGTGTCTCACACACACACACTGACACTGTGAAGCCCGCGGTGTGTCTCACACACACACACTGACACTGTGAAGCCTGCGGTGTGTCTCACACACACACACTGACACTGTGAAGCCTGCACTGTGTCTCTCACACACACACACTGACACTGTGAAGCCTGCACTGTGTCTCTCACACACACACTGACACTGTGAAGCCTGCACTGTGTCTCTCACACACACTGACACTGTGAAGCCCGCGGTGTGTCTCACACACACACACTGACACTGTGAAGCCTGCGCTGTGTCTCTCACACACACACTGACACTGTGAAGCCCGCGGTGTGTCTCTCACACACACACTGACACTGTGAAGCCCGCACTGTGTCTCTCACACACACTGACACTGTGAAGCCCGCGGTGTGTCTCTCACACACACACTGACACTGTGAAGCCCGCGGTGTGTCTCACACACACACTGACACTGTGAAGCCCGCGGTGTGTCTCACACACACACACTGACACTGTGAAGCCCGCACTGTGTCTCTCACACACACTGACACTGTGAAGCCCGCGGTGTGTCTCACACACACACACTGACACTGTGAAGCCCGCGGTGTGTCTCTCACACACACTGACACTGTGAAGCCCGCGGTGTGTCTCACACACACACTGACACTGTGAAGCCCGCACTGTGTCTCTCACACACACACACTGACACTGTGAAGCCTGCGGTGTGTCTCACACACACACTGACACTGTGAAGCCCGCGGTGTGTCTCACACACACACACTGACACTGTGAAGCCCGCACTGTGTCTCTCACACACACTGACACTGTGAAGCCCGCGGTGTGTCTCTCACACACACACTGACACTGTGAATCCCGCACTGTGTCTCTCACACACACTGACACTGTGAAGCCCGCGGTGTGTCTCACACACACACACTGACACTGTGAAGCCCGTGGTGTGTCTCTCACACACACACTGACACTGTGAAGCCCGCGCTGTGTCTCTCACACACACACTGACACTGTGAAGCCCATGGTGTGTCTCACACACACACTGACACTGTGAAGCCCGCGGTGTGTCTCACACACACACACTGACACACAGTGTCACCTCACCTGACAAAGCTGATGAGTGCGATGGAACCCCAGGCACCGAACAGGGGCACGTAGCACAGGAAGTAGCGCAGGTAGTAGGTGAGAGACCACAGCAGGTCCTGAGAGAAGTGCGGACAGACAGGTCAGGGCTGGACTGGAGAGGGCAGAACAGGGCTGGAGAGGGCAGGTCAGGGCTGGAGAGGCAGGACAGGACAGGGCTTGAGAGGGCTGGACAGGTCCGGACAGGATAGGACAAGGCAGGACAGGATACAGCAGGACAGGGCTGGACTGGACAGGGCTGGACAGGGCAGGTCAGGGCTGGACAGGGCTTGAGAGAGCTGGAGGACATGGCCGGGCAGGACAGGGCTGGACAGGGCAGGTCAGGGCTGGACTGGACAGGGCTGGACAGGGCAGGTCAGGGCAGGTCAGGGCAGGACAGGGCAGGACAGGGCAGGACAGGGCTGGGCTGGACAGGGCTGGACAGGGCAGGTCAGGGCTGGACTGGACAGGTCAGGACAGGGCTGGACAGGGCTGGACAGGTCAGGACAGGGCAGGGCAGGACAGGGCTGGACTGGACAGGTCAGGACAGGGCTGGACAGGTCAGGACAGGGGTGGACAGAGCTGGACAAGGCTGGAGAGGGCTGGACAGAGCTGGACAGGGCAGGACAGGGCTGGACAGAGCTCGACGAGGTTGGAGAGGGCAGGGCAGGACAGGGCTCGAGAGGGCTGGACAGGTCAAGACAGGGCAGGACAGGGCTGGACAGGGCTGGAGAGGGCTGGAGAGGGCAGGAGAGGGCAAGACAGGACAGGGCAGGACATGGCTGGAGAGGGCTGGGCAGGACAGGGCAGGACAGGGCTGGACTGGACAGGGCTGGACAGGGCTGGACAGGGCTGGACAGGGCAGGTCAGGGCTGGACTGGACAGGTCAGGACAGGGCTAGACAGAGCAGGACAGGGCAGGACAGGGCTCAAGAGGGCTGGACAGGGCTAGACAGGGCTGGACAGAGCTGGACAAGGCTGGACAAGGCTGGACAAGGCTGGACAAGGCTGGAGAGAGCAGGGCAGGGCAGGACAGGGCTGGAGAGAGCTGAACAGAGCTGGGCAGGGCTGGACAGAGCTGGACAAGGCTGAAGAGGGCTGGGGAGGGCTGGACAGAGCTGGACAGGGCAGGACACGGCAGGACAGGGCAGGACAGGGCTGGACAGGGCTGGACAAGGTTGGAGAGGGCTGGAGAGGGCTGGAGAGGGCAGGGCAGGACATGGCTCGAGAGGGCTGGACAGGTCAAGACAGGGCAGAACAGGGCTGGACAGGGCTGGAGAGGGCAGGGCAAGACAGGGCAGGACAGGGCTGGACAGTGCAGGACAAGACAGGGCAGGACAGGGCAGGACAGGGCAGGACAGGGGTGGACTAGACAGGGCTGGACTGGTCAGGACAGGGCTGGACAGACCTGGACAGGACTGGAGAGGGCTGGAGAGGGCAGGAGAGGGCTGGAGAGGGCTGGACAGAGCTGGACAGAGCTGGACAGGGCAGGACAGGGCAGGATAGAGCTCGACAAGGTTGGAGAGGGCTGGAGAATGCAGGACAGGGCAGGGCAGGGCTGGACAGGGCAGGACCCTGATCCATATACATTCACTGCCATGCAAATAACTAGGGAGAAGTTGCAATCAGGACACTCACCACCCAGTCACGACGGGAGATCATGGTCTGAATTATCTGGATGTGGAAGTACACTGGGATGAGCAGGGGGGGTCCAACTGTACAGAGAGAGAGGGGTTAATACAGACACACTGACTGGACACTCCAGTACATTAACACTGCACTGAGAGAGAGAGGGGTTAATACAGACACACTGACTGGACACTCCAGTACACTAACACTGCACTGAGAGAGAGGGGTTCATACAGACACACTGACTGGACACTCCAGTACACTAACACTGCACTGAGAGAGAGAGAGGGGTTCATACAGACACACTGACTGGACACTCCAGTACATTAACACTGCACTGAGAGAGAGAGGGGTTCATACAGACACACTGACTGGACACTCCAGTACATTAACACTGCACTGAGAGAGAGAGGGGTTAATACAGACACACTGACTGGACACTCCAGTACACTAACACTGCACTGAGAGAGAGGGGTTCATACAGACACACTGACTGGACACTCCAGTACACTAACACTGCACTGAGAGAGAGAGAGGGGTTCATACAGACACACTGACTGGACACTCCAGTACATTAACACTGCACTGAGAGAGAGAGGGGTTCATACAGACACACTGACTGGACACTCCAGTACATTAACACTGCACTGAGAGAGAGAGGGGTTAATACAGACACACTGACTGGACACTCCAGTACATTAACACTGCACTGAGAGAGAGAGGGGTTAATACAGACACACTGACTGGACACTCCAGTACATTAACACTGCACTGAGAGAGAGGGGTTAATACAGACACACTGACTGGACACTCCAGTACATTAACACTGCACTGAGAGAGAGAGGGGTTAATACAGACACACTGACTGGACACTCCAGTACATTAACACTGCACTGAGAGAGAGGGGTTCATACAGACACACTGACTGGACACTCCAGTACATTAACACTGCACTGAGAGAGAGGGGTTCATACAGACACACTGACTGGACACTCCAGTACATTAACACTGCACTGAGAGAGAGAGATAAAGAGAGGGGTTAATACAGACACACTGACTGGACACTACAGTACATTAACACTGCACTGAGAGAGAGAGGGGTTAATACAGACACACTGACTGGACACTCCAGTACATTAACACTGCACTGAGAGAGAGGGGTTCATACAGACACACTGACTGGACACTCCAGTACATTAACACTGCACTGAGAGAGAGGGGTTCATACAGACACACTGACTGGACACTCCAGTACACTAACACTGCACTGAGAGAGAGGGGTTAATACAGACACACTGACTGGACACTCCAGTACTTTAACACTGCACTGAGAGAGAGAGAGGGGTTAATACAGACACACTGACTGGACACTCCAGTACATTAACACTGCACTGAGAGAGAGAGGGGTTAATACAGACACACTGACTGGACACTCCAGTACACTAACACTGCACTAAGAGAGAGAGGGGTTCATACAGACACACTGACTGGACACTCCAGTACATTAACACTGCACTGAGAGAGAGGGGTTCATACAGACACACTGACTGGACACTCCAGTACATTAACACTGCACTGAGAGAGAGGGGTTCATACAGACACACTGACTGGACACTCCAGTACATTAACACTGCACTGAGAGAGAGGGGTTAATACAGACACACTGACTGGACACTCCAGTACATTAACACTGCACTGAGAGAGAGGGGTTCATACAGACACACTGACTGGACACTCCAGTACATTAACACTGCACTGAGAGAGAGGGGTTCATACAGACACACTGACTGGACACTCCAGTACATTAACACTGCACTGAGAGAGAGGGGTTAATACAGACACACTGACTGGACACTCCAGTACATTAACACTGCACTGAGAGAGAGGGGTTAATACAGACACACTGACTGGACACTCCAGTACATTAACACTGCACTGAGAGAGAGGGGTTAATACAGACACACTGACTGGACACTCCAGTACACTAACACTGCACTGAGAGGACACAGAATGTGGGAGAGAAATATTGAGACAAAAGAAGACTCACTGAGGAAGAAATACTGGTGCTGATGATTGTAGGGCAGGTACTTCAGTTTCTTAATCCCATACTGGAAGAAAGACAGTGTCAGTGTGTTGTTGTGTTACTGCACCAGTCAGTCAGTGTGGTAGTAATTCAGGCAGTGTCTCAGGCTGTCAGTGAGTCGGTGAGTCGGTGAGTCAGTGAGACGGTGAGTCAATGAAACAGTGAGACAGTGAGACAGTGAGTCAGTGAGACAGTGAGTCAATGAGACAGTGAGCCAGTGAGACAGTGAGACAGTGAGACAGTGAGACAGTGAGAGTCAGTGAGAGTCAGTGAGAGTCAGTGAGAGTCAGTGAGACAGTGACAGTGAGTCAGTGAGTCAGTGCGTCAGTGAGTCAGTGAGTCAGTGAGTCAGTCTGACCTCCACAGGCTGGGTCTCTCCCAGTACGAAGGTGTGCAGCATGTTGACATCAGGGTCTTTCCTGAAGATGTTGGGCTTCGCATGGTGCTGAAAATGCCGATGGTTCCACCAGTTAGCAGAGGCTCCCTGAGGACAGACAGACAGGGCTTCAGTCTGAAGGAAGAGTAACACACTGATAGGCTGGAGGAACTGTCTGGGCTGAATCAGGTTACCTTGAGGTGTCCAATGGTGAACTTGTGCAGCAGGTGATTCCAGCGTGATGACCTGAACACTGACAGGTGGCCGAAATCGTGCTGCAGCCAGCCAGCCTGCGCCTGAGAGGGGAGAGGAGGAGGGTGAGGGCAGTGAGGAGGAGAGTGAGGACAGCGAGGAGGGCGAGGGGAGTGAGGAGGAGGGTGAGGACAGTGAGGAGGGCGAGGAGGGTGAGGAGGGTGAGTAGGGTGAGTAGGAGGGGGAGGACAGTGAGTAGGAGAGTGAGGACAGTAAGGAGGGTGAGGGGAGTGAGGAGGGTGAGGACAGCGAGGAAGGTGAGGAGAGTGAGGGGAGTGAGGAGGGCGAGGGGAGTGAGGACAGTGAGGAGGAGGGTGAGGAAGATGAGGAGGGTGAGGACAGAGAGGAGGGCAAGGAGGGTGAGGAAGGTGAGGAGAATGAGGACAGCGAGGAGGGAGAGGAGGGTGAGGAAGATGAGGAGGGCGAGGAGGGTGAGGAAGATGAGGAGGGCGAGGACAGTGAGGAAGAGTGTGAGGACAGTGAGGAGCGCGAGGGGAGTGAGGAAGGTGAGGAGGGTGAGGACAGTGAGGAGGGCGAGGAGGGTAAGGAGGAGGGTGAGGACAGTGAGGAGGGTGAGGGGAGTGAGGAGGAGGGTGAGGAAGATGAGGAGGGGGAGGACAGTGAGGAGGGCGAGGGGAGTGAGGAGGAGGGGGAGGAAGATGAGGGGGAGGACAGTGAGGAGGGCGAGGGGAGTTAGGAGGGGGATGTGGAAGATGAGGAGGGTGAGGACAATGAGGAGGGTGATGAGAGTGAGGACAGTGAGTAGGAGGGTGAGGACAGTGAGGAGGGCGAGGGGAGTGAGGAGGAGGGTGAGGACAGCGAGGAGGGCGAGGAGGGTGAGGAGGGTGAGGGGAGTGAGGGGGAGGATGAGGAAGATGAGGAGGGGGAGGACAGCGAGGAGGGCGAGGGGAGTGAGTAGGAGGGTGAGGAAGATGAGGGGGAGGACAGTGAGGAGGGGAGGGGAGTGAGGAGGAGGGTGAGGAAGATGAGGAGGGTGAGGACAATGAGGAGGGTGATGAGGGTGAGGACAGTGAGGAGGGCGAGGGGAGTGAGGAGGAGGGTGAGGACAGTGAGGAGGGCGAGGGGAGTGAGGAGGAGGGTGAGGACAGTGAGGAGGGTGAGGGGAGTGAGGAAGGTGAGGAGGGTGAGGACAGTGAGGAGGAGGGTGAGGGGAGTGAGGAGGGCGAGGGAAGTGAGGAAGGTGAGGAGGGTAAGGAGAGTGAGGAGGGCGAGGGAAGTGAGGAAGGTGAGGAGGGTGAGGATAGCAAGGAGGGTGAGGGAAGTGAGAAGGAGGGTGAAGAAGATGAGGGGGAGGACAGTGAGGAGGGCGAGGGGAGTTAGGAGGAGGGTGAGGACAGCGAGGAGGAGGATAAGGAGGGTGAGGAGGAGGATGAAGAGAAGAGTGAGGAGGATGAGGAGAAAGATGAGGAGGAGAGTGAATGGGAGGATGAGGAGGAAGGTGAGGAAGAGGATGGTGAGGAAGATGAGGAGAGTGAGGAGCACAATGAGGAGGGTGAGGAGGAGGATGAGGAAGAGGAGAGTGAGGAGGGTGAGGAAGAGGAGAGTGAGGAGGAGGATAAGGAAGAGGAGGATAAGGAGGGGGAGGAAGATGAGAGCCAGGAGGGGGAGGAGGAGGGAGAGCCGGAGGCAGACTGGCGCCCCCTGGCCCTCAGTACCTGGGAGGTGGCCAGCAGCACCGCGCACAGCAGCGTCTGGGGCCAGCCGGTGCCCAGTGTCCACAGCAGCGCCAGGGCCAGCGCCTCCAGCAGGATGATGTGGCCCAGGTACAGCCAGAAGAACCAGGGCTCGGCCCGCAACAGCTCCATCTTCTCCACGGATTCCCGCAGGGCCCGGAAGTCACGGAGCACAGCCTCCTGCAGGCCGGGATCGGAGCACAGAGAGGAGGAGGGAGAGGGGCGTGGGGCAGGGGGGGAGAGGAGAGAGGAGACAGAGGCAGGGAGGGAGAGGAGAGAGGAGACAGAGGCAGGGAGGGAGAGGAGAGAGGAGACAGAGGCAGGGAGGGAGAGGAGAGAGGAGACAGGGGCAGGGAGGGAGAGGAGAGAGGAGACAGGGAGGGAGGGAGAGGAGAGAGAGACAAAATCAAAATCTCTATCAAAAGCTCCCAAATACAAATCAATCAGACCAAAACGCCATTTATGAAAAACTCAAAATTTTGGAATTGGCTATCAAAGACAACCAAAACCCCTTAGACTCCCCAATCACTGAGCAGGAGCTACTGGACAAACTCCAGGCCCTCAGACCACGCAAAGCCTGCGGCCAAGATGGAGTCAACAACGAGATGCTGAGACACAGCAGCACAAAGTTGAAACAAGCCCAGCTCAAACTCCTCAATCTCATCATGACAGCCGGATGTTTCACAGAGGCCTGGAACCAAGGACTGATCACGCCCATCTATAAGAGTGGAGATAGACTCGATCCCAACAACTACCAGGCATCTGTGTGAACAGTAACCTGGGGAAGGTATTCTGCAGTATCCTAAACACACGAATACTGGCCTTCCTTACCGAACACAATGTCCTGAGCAAGAGTCAGATTGGCTTCTTACCAGATGACTGCACATCTGATCACATTTACACCCTACACACACCAATAGACAAACACGTCCACCAAAAACACAAAGGAAAATTTTTTACCTGCTTTGTCGATTTCAAAAAAGCTTTTGACTCGATTTGGCATGAAAGATTGTTTTATAAACTACTCCAAAGTGGCATAGGGGGCAAAGTGTACAAAATAATTAAATCAATGTATTCAGAGAGCAAATGTGCAGTGAAAATTGGAAACAAAAGGACTAAATTCTTCACCCAAGGCCGTGGGGTGAGACAGGGCTGCAGCCTGAGCCCAACACTGTTCAATATCTATATCAACGAATTAGTAGGAATGTTGGAACAGTCTGCAGCTCCTGGTCTCACACTACACAACACAGAAATCAAGTTCCTGCTCTACGCAGATGACCTGGTCCTGCTGTTGCCCACAGAACAGGGGCTGCAGCAGAACCTGGCACTGCTGGAGCAGTACTGTCAGACCTGGGCACTGACAGTCAATCTGGACCCAGAACAGGGGCTGCAGCAGAACCTGGCACTGCTGGAGCAGCACTGTCAGACCTGGGCACTGCCAGCCCATCTGGACAAGACCAGAGTTATGGTTTTCCAGAAGAAAGCCAGCCCTCAGGGAAACAGGTACAAATTCACACTCAACAACAACACATTGGAGCACACATTCAGCTACACATATCTCAGTCTCACCATCAGCGAGTTTTGACCTGGCAGTGAAGGCACTCAGGGCTTTCTACACAATAAGAAGGAGGCTCTTCAACATCAACCCACCAACAAGAATCTGGCTCCAAATATTTCAAAGTGTAATCCAACCCATTGCCCTAAACGGCAGTGAAGTGTGGGGTCCCCTCACAGACCAGGAGTAAACATACAGAAGAGAGTATTAAAGTATTGGCTACACCTAAAAAACAGCGACCAAAATTCCTACCACCACAAAGCCCTGCTGAGCCAAGAGCTGAGCCCAAAACAGAGCCCCCTGAGCCAGCTGGTCCTGAGGCTCACTGACCTGAGCCACATCGACACTAACCAGCATCAGGACAGCACTGCTAGAGCACCACAACTCAGACTCAACCACATCACAGCACAGATCAAACAGCAGTATCTCACACACTGGGACACACACACAAACACAACATAAACTGGAATGCTACAGAACCCTAAACACACAATACACACTAGCTGAATATTTGACCAAGATAAGAAACAGCAAAAAGAAACAGACCCTGACAAGTACAGGCTCAGTGACCACAGCCTGGCCAGAGAAACTGGACACAGGCAGACCTGGCTGCCCAGACAGGACAGGCTGTGCTCCCACTGCCAGCGGGGAGAAATAGAGACAGAGCTGCACTTCCTACTGCACTGTGACAGATACTCTGGGATTAGAGAAACATTCTTCCCGAAATTCAGAAATCTAATCCCAGAGTTCCCACACCTGCCAGAATCACAACGGGTCCCAATCCTACTGGAGAGGGAGGAGGGAACTCAGTTGAACTGGCAGCCCAGTATGTGATCTCCTGTCACGGCCTGAGGAACAGTGAGTCTGTCTCCCAAAAATGCTCCAGCCGCCTCCAGTATATGTCAATATTTTATAATATGTCTTTGTTGTAAATGTCTGTAATATGTCTGTAGATTTTATTTTACTTTTATTTTTTGTTTTGTTTAATGTAAATATCATTACTTTCATTTGCTTTGGCAACACTGATTGTACCCATCGGTCATGTTAATAAAGCACCTTGAATTGAATTGAATTGACAGAGGCAGGGGGGGGAGAGAGGAGAGAGGAGACAGGGAGAGGAGAGAGGGAGAAGAGACAGAGATAGGGAGGGAGAGGAGAGAGGAGACAGGGAGGGAGGGAGAGGAGAGAGGAGACAGAGGCGGGGGGGAGAGGAGAGAGGAGACAGGGAGGGAGGGAGAGGAGAGAGGAGACAGAGGCAGGGAGAGGAGAGAGGGAGAAGAGACAGAGATAGGGAGGGAGAGGAGAGAGGAGACAGAGAGGGAGGGAGAGGAGACAGAGAGGCAGGGAGGTAGAGAAGTGAGGGAGAGGAGGCAGAGGTGGAGAAGGGAGAGTATTCCAGTTCAACTCCACGACAGCAGTGAACGCGATGCAGTGTCCGACAGCTCCTGACAGCGGCCTGCAGGGGGGTGACTGGCCACTAGGTGGCAGTGCAGCCCTGCAGCCAGTTGTCAGAGGGCTCCCAGGGGTCCTTTATCCCTCCCAGCAGCCCTTACTGGCAGGGCTGGTGAACAGCACCCTCTCTTGGTGGGGGGCCTGTCAGGCAGGACTGTGTGTGTCAGTCCAGGTGTCACTGTCACAGGCCCATTGATTATGCAGACTTGTACTCGTCAGCTCGATAACCAGACTCTAATTAGACCGGTTAGGCAGACAGAGCTGCCCCCCTCCCTGCCTCTTGCCCCCACAGGGGTGGCGTGTGTGATCGCCAAGACCCAGCCCACGTCACATGGCCTGCCGCGAACACGAACAGGATGAGCTGGCGGGTGGGGACTCAGCAGGTAACCACGGTGAGGGGTGTGGCGTCTGTGAAAGGCCCGCTCTCATTGGAGTCTGCCCTGAAAGGGTGGGGTTGGGCGGGACTCACGCTCTTCTGACGATCATGATTGGGCTCCCCTGGGGCCAGCTCTCCAATCAGCAGTGGCTTGAGGAACTTGCGCACGAGGTTGAGCTCGGGGTGAAAAGCTCTGAAGGCGTCCTGAGGGAGAGAGAGGTCAGGGCAGAGTCTCAGGTAATAACTAATCCAGCTCACAGTCCAGTCAGTCCAGCCTGGAGAGTCTCAGACTGCTCTGTCAGTGTGAGTCTGATTATAATCCCAGTTAATAACTAATCCAGCTCACAGTCCAGTCAGTCCAGTCCAGCCTGGAGAGTCTCAGACTGCTCTGTCAGTGTCAGTGGAGTCTGATTATAATCCCAGTTCATAACTAATCCAGCTCACAGTCCAGTCAGTCCAGCCTGGAGAGTCTCAGACTGCTCTGTCAGTGTCAGTGTGAGTCTGATTATAATCCCAGTCAATAACTAATCCAGCTCCCAGTCCAGTCAGTCCAGTCCAGCCTGGAGAGTCTCAGACTGCTCTGTCAGTGTCAGTGAAGTCTGATTATAATCCCAGTTAATAACTAATCCAGCTCCCAGTCCAGTCAGTCCAGTCCAGCCTGGAGAGTCTGACTGCTCTGTCAGTGTGAGTCTGATTATAATCCCAGTTAATAACTAATCCAGCTCACAGTCCAGTCAGTCCAGTCCAGCCTGGAGAGTCTCAGACTGCTCTGTCAGTGTCAGTGAAGTCTGATTATAATCCCAGTTAATAACTAATCCAGCTCCCAGTCCAGTCAGTCCAGTCCAGCCTGGAGAGTCTCAGACTGCTCTGTCAGTGTGAGTCTGATTATAATCCCAGTTAATAACTAATCCAGCTCACAGTCCAGTCAGTCCAGTCCAGCCTGGAGAGTCTCAGACTGCTCTGTCAGTGTCAGTGAAGTCTGATTATAATCCCAGTTAATAACTAATCCAGCTCCCAGTCCAGTCAGTCCAGTCCAGCCTGGAGAGTCTCAGACTGCTCTGTCAGTGTGAGTCTGATTATAATCCCAGTTAATAACTAATCCAGCTCACAGTCCAGTCAGTCCAGTCCAGCCTGGAGAGTCTCAGACTGCTCTGTCAGTGTGAGTCTGATTATAATCCCAGTTAATAACTAATCCAGCTCACAGTCCAGTCAGTCCAGCCTGGAGAGTCTCAGACTGCTCTGTCAGTGTGACTGTAATCCCAGTAACTGGTCGAGAGTGATACCAGTGAAGTGTGTGTGTGGGTGCTGTGTGTACGGGGTGCAGGGCTCAGTGCTTCCGGAACAGATCTGGGGGCGTCTTACGGTGGCGTCCTCTCCAGCATAGTGGCTGATGACCCGTCTGCCCCCTGGGTGCCTCTGGGCCCACTTCGTGATGTTGTACACCTTCCTCTCGATCACCAGCCACCTGTCGTCTGGGTGGGTGTGTTTCTGCACCTCCTCCCAGGTGAACACGCCTCCTCGCGAGCCCCCACAGTCCGCCGTCCCCCCGCCGGCCTCCGTCTGCTGGCCCCCCCCACCCATCGCACTGTCACTCAGTGTCTTTCCTCTCTGTCTGTCTCTGTCTCTCTCTGTCTCTCAGTGTCTCAGTGTCTCTCTCTGTCTCTCAGTGCCTCAGTGTCTCTTTGTGTCTCTCTCTGTCTTAGTGTCTCTCTCTGTGTCTCAGTGTCTCACTATGTGTGTCTCGGTGTCTCTCTCAGTGTGTCTCGGTGTCTCTCTCTGTCTCAGTGTCTCTGAGCGTCTCTCTCTGTCTCTCTCTGTATGTCTCAGTGTCTCTCTCTCTGTGTCTCAGTGTCTCTCTCTGTGTGTCTCAGTGTCTCTCTCAGTGTATCTCTCTGTCCCTCAGTGTCTCTCAGCGTCTCTCACTGTGTGTCTCAGTGTCTCTCTCTGTGTGTCTCAGTGTCTCTCTCAGTGTATCTCTCTGTCTCAGTGTCTCTCAGCGTCTCTCTCTGTGTGCCTCAGTGTCTCTCTGTGTGTCTCGGTGTCTCTCTCTGTCTCTCTGTCTCAGTGTCTCTCTCTGTCTCTCCCAGTGTCCCAGTCTTGGTTTTGTCTTCAAGAGAAGAGAAAACAGTTTTAAAACATTTTAATGTTTCTGTTCTTAAAAAGAATTAGAATAGCAATACTAGTAACCCTTTGCTTATCCATGAATTTTCTAACCAGTTTACCCAGTTCAGGGTTGTGGGGGAGCTGGAGCCTGCTGAGGCTAACAAAGGGCATTAGACAGAGTGCACCCTGGATATCACAGGGAGGAGACACTCACACTCACACTCACACTCACACAATTCAATTTTCAATTCAAGGTGCTCTATTAGCATGACCGATGGGTACAATCAGTGTTGCCAAAGCAAATAAAATAATGAAATTAACACAGACCAGGAGTACACTCAATGGGACAAACACCCCACAGAAACTCTGCACATGGAGATCTGTAGAAACATCCTCCATGTGCAGAGAAAAACTCCTAACAACAGGTGCAGGGCCAAATTAGGCCAGTACCCACTATTGATAAACATACAGAAAAGAGTATTAAAGTATTGGCTACACCTAAAAAACAGCGACCAAAATTCCTACCACCACAAAGCCCTGCTGAGCCAAGAGCTAAGCCCAAAACAGAGCCCCCTGAGCCAGCTGGTCCTGAGGCTCACTGACCTGAGCAACACCGACACTAACCAGCATCAGGACAGCACTGCTAGAGCACCACAACTCAACCACAGACTCAACCACATCACAGCACAGATCAAACAGCAATATCTCACACACTGGGACACACACACACAAACACAACATAAACTGGAATGCTACAGAACCCTAAACACACAATACACACTAGCCGAATATTTGACCAAGATAAGAAACAGCAAAAAGAAACAGAATCTGATGAAGTACAGGCTCAGTGACCACAGCCTGGCCAGAGAAACTGGACACAGGCAGACCTGGCTGCCCAGAGAGGACAGGCTGTGCTCCCACTGCCAGCGGGGAGAAATAGAGACAGAGGTGCACTTCCTACTGCACTGTGACAGATACTCTGGGATTAGAGAAACATTCTTCCTGAAATTCAGAAATCTAATCCCAGAGTTCCCACACCTGCCAGAATCACAACGGGTCCCAATTCTACTGGGAGAGGGAGGAGGGAACTCAGTTGAACTGGCAGCCCAGTATGTGATCTCCTGTCACAGCCTGAGGAACAGTGAGTCTGTCTCCCAATAATGCTCCAGCCGCCTACAGTATATGTCAATATTTAATGATATGTCTTTGTTGTAAATGTCTGTAATATGTCTGTAGATTTTATTTTACTTTTATTTTTTGTTGTGTTTCATGTGAATTTAATTATTTTATTTGCTTTGGCAACACTGATTGTACCCATCGGTCATGCTAATAAAGCACCTTGTATTGAATTGAATTGAATTGAGAGGAGAGAGGAGAGAGGGAGAGACAGGAGGAGAGAGAGAAGAGAGAGGAGTGAGGGAGAGACAGGAGGAGAGAGAGGAGAGAGGAGGCGATAATGAGAAGGAGAGACTGTTAGAGTTGAAGTGAACTGTTAGAGAGGTACAGGAGCGAAACAGACCCGCAGTCGAATACACAAGGAAACCTGACACTGTAACAGAAGCAGGGCAGAGGAGAGCCAGCTGCAACTCTCTCCCAGCCCTGTCTCTCTCTCCTCCCGTCTCTCTCTCTCCTCCCGTCTCTCTATTGAAACAGGCTTATTGGAGAGACAGGTAAGGTACAGTGCTGCCACAGCAGATACAGTCACTACAACCTCTGCAGACATTTACAAGACAAACACGTCACAGGACTTTCACACACAATACTTGTTGATCTCCTGTCTCTCTCTCTCTCTCTCTCTGCTCCTGTCTTTCTGAGCCTGTCTGTCTGTCTGTCTCTCTCTGCTCCTGTCTGTCTCTCTCCCCATCTCGGTCTCTCTCTGCTGCTGTCTCTCTCTCTCCCCATCTCGGTCTCTCTCTGCTCCTGTCTCTCTCTCTCCCCATCTCTTCCTCTCTCTCTCTGCTCCTGTCTCTCTCCCCATCTCTGTCTGTCTCTCTGCTCCTGTCTCTCTCTCTCCCCATCTCGGTCTCTCTCTGCTCCTGTCTCTCTCTCTCCCCATCTCTTCCTCTCTCTCTCTGCTCCTGTCTCTCTCCCCATCTCTGTCTGTCTCTCTGCTCCTGTCTCTCTCTCTCCCCATCTCGGTCTCTCTCTGCTCCTGTCTCTCTCTCTCTCCAGGATATTTGCAGCTGATCCCTGTATCCCCGTGTTCGCTCCGGTCTCGCGCCGGGCCCGTGCGGGCAGGTGCCGGGATGCGATCGGCGCGAGAAGCCAGCCGCGCGCGCGCCCACTCACCGTCCCCGCGCGAGCTCCGGTCCGCAGCCCGAGCGGCTCCTGTCTCCGTCTCTGCTCCTGCAGAACCGCTACTGTGACATTTCCTACGCGAGCATCGCTGCGTCCCTCCTCCTCCTCCTCCTCCCTCCTCCCGTCCCCGCGACCCCGGCTCCTCCGCGATCAGCCGAGCCGCGCGGAGCCAATCCGCGGCCGCCGCTCGCCGGCCAAGACTCTGCAATTGGTGCGGCGCTGCTCTCGCGAACGCGGTCCCGGAGAGAGGCTTTGTGCGGCTCGCGCTCTGTCTGTGGGAATACCGGCTCGCGGGGAGGGGGGTGCGGGAGCGTGGGCCTCACCGACAGGGAACCCCCAAAGAGCCGGCAGCCCCAGACTAACACTCTGCTCTCGGCAGCAGAGGTGACTGTTCTGTGCTGCTCACAGCGAGACCCACACAGTCTAGTCTAGTAAAGCCCGGTGAGATCAGGGTAAAAACACAGTACAGTGTACAGTAGTAAACCCCAGTGAGATCAGGGTAAAAGCGCAGTACAGTGCAGGAAAGCCCAGTGAGATCTGGGTAAAAGCGCAGTACAGAGCAGTAAACCATAGTGAGATCAGGGTAAAAGCGCAGTACAGTGCAGTAAACCCCAGTGAGATCTGGGTAAAAGCGCAGTACAGTACAGGAAAGCCCAGTGAGATCAGGGTAAAAACACAGTACAGTGCAGGAAAGCCCAGTGAGATCAGGGTAAAAGCGCAGTAAAGAGCGGTAAACCCCAGTGAGATCAGGGTAAAAACACAGTACAGTGCAGTAAACCCCAGTGAAATCAGGGTAAAAACACAGTACAGTGCAGTAAACCCCAGTGAGATCATGGTAAAAACAGTACAGTGCAGGAAAGCCCAGTGAGATCAGGGTAAAAACACAGTACAGTGCAGTAAACCCCAGTGAGATCAGGGTAAAAACAGAACAGAGCAGTAAAGCCCAGTGAGATCATGGTAAAAATAGTACAGTGCAGTAAATCAGAGTGAGATCTGGGTAAAAACACAGTACACTGCAGTAAAGCCCAGTGAGATCAGGGTAAAAACACAGTACAGTGCAATAAACCCCAGTGAGATCTGGGTAAAAGCGCAGTACAGAGCAGTAAACCCCAGTGAGATCAGGGTAAAAGCGCAGTACAGTGCAGTAAACCCCAGTGAGATCAGGGTAAAAGCGCAGTACAGTGCAGGAAAGCCCAGTGAGATCAGGGTAAAAACGCAGTACAGTGCAGGAAAGCCCAGTGAGATCAGGGTAAAAACACAGTACAGTGCAATAAACCCCAGTGAGATCAGGGTAAAAGCGCAGTACAGTGCAGTAAACCCCAGTGAGATCTGGGTAAAAGCGCAGTACAGTGCAGGAAAGCCCAGTGAGATCAGGGTAAAAACACAGTACAGTGCAGTAAACCCCAGTGAGATCATGGTAAAAACAGTACAGTGCAGGAAAGCCCAGTGAGATCAGGGTAAAAACACAGTACAGTGCAGTAAACCCCAGTGAGATCATGGTAAAAACAGTACAGTGCAGGAAAGCCCAGTGAGATCAGGGTAAAAACACAGTACAGTGCAGTAAACCCCAGTGAGATCATGGTAAAAACAGTACAGTGCAGGAAAGCCCAGTGAGATCATGGTAAAAATAGTACAGTGCAGTAAATCAGAGTGAGATCTGGGTAAAAACACAGTACAGTGCAGTAAAGCCCAGTGAGATCAGGGTAAAAACACAGTACAGCACAGCGAAGCCCAGTGAGATCAGGGTAAAAGCACAGGACAGTGCAGTAAAGCCCAGTGAGATTTGGGTAAAAACAGAGTTCAGTGCAGTAAAACCCAGTGACATCAGGGTAAAAGCACAGTAAAGTGCACTAAAGCCCAGTGAGATCAGGGTAAAAGCGCGGTAAAGTGCAGTAAAGCCCAGTGAGACGGTGATAAGATCTGCAACAGGTCCACAGAACTGTCGTACTTTTCCACGGGCGCTGCGTGGTCTGACATTGGAAGTGGTTCAGCAGTGCAGAGGCTGCCCTGACCTGCTCTTGAATACACAGATCACCCCAAGAGAGCTGGACAGCAGCCAGCACAGCCTGCCATTTGAATTGCAAAGAGCTTCCCGACGAGATTTTCATCGAGACAGAGCAGCGGACGAGTCAGGGCAGGAGAGAGGGAGAGAGTGAGACAAGAGGGAGAGGGTGCGAGAGTGCAGGAGAGTGAAACAGTGCAGGAGGTACTGTATAGCGTGTGTGGGGAGATCACTGGAAGATTACACTATAAGTGCAGAAGAGAGAGACAGCAGGAGGTTGCAGGATGTATAGATTACACTATCAGTGCAGCTGGGGGAGGCTGAGATCTGCGCAGGCCAATCTATCACCTGATCAGTCACTGCCTGTCAGAAACATGCATGAATCTCCTGATCACAGCACAGCCTATAAACACATCTCATGCATTAACACGGCAAGAGTTACAGAGAAAGAAATCAGCACACCTGCACACTCATTTCCCTTCCTGGGCGGAGACAGCGCACAACACATCTTTACCCCCACATTATCACTACTCATCTGCCCCATCGCACACCCATTCACCTACTCCCAACTTTCACCCGCACACCCTACCCCTGTCCTCCTGTAACCTGTACCCCTGTCCTCCTGTACACCTGTACCCCTGTCCACCTGTCACCCTACCCCTGTCCTCCTGTAACCTGTACCCCTGTCCTCCTGTACACCTGTACCCCTGTCCACCTGTCACCCTACCCCTGTCCTCCTGTACACCTGTACCCCTGTCCTCCTGTACACCTGTCCTCATGTCACCCTACAATTGTCCTCCTGTACACCTGTACCTCTGTCTTCCTGTACACCTGTCCTCATGTCACCCTACAATTGTCCTCCTGTACACCTGTCCTCCACACACCTGTCCTCCTGTACACCCTACACCTGTCTTCCTGCACACCTGTCCTCCTGTCACCTATGCACCTGTACCCCTGTCCACCTGTCACCCTACCCCTGTCCTCCTGTACACCTGTACCCCTGTCCTCCTGTACACCTGTCCTCCTGTCACCCTACAATTGTCCTCATGTACACCTGTCGTCCACACACCTGTCCTCCTGTACACCCTACACCTGTCTTCCTGCACACTTGTCCTCCTGTCACCTGTGCACCTGTCCTCCTACACACCCTACACTTGTACTCCTGTACACCTGTCCTCCTGCACATCTGTCCTCCTGCACACCCTACAACTGTCACCTGTACACCTGTCCCCCTGCACATCCTATACCTGTCCTCCTGCACACCTGTCCTTCTGTACACCTGTCCTCCTGCACACCCTACACCTGTCCTCCTGTACACCTGTCCTCCTGCACACCCTACACCTGTCCTCCTGTACACCTGTCCTCCTGTCACCCCACACCTTTCCTCCTGTACACCCGTCCTCCTGTACACCTGTCCTCCTGCACACCCTACACCTGTCCTCCAGTCACCTGCACACCTGTCCTCCTGCACACCTGTCTTCCTGCACACCCTACACCTGTCCTCCTGTACACCTTTCCTCCTGTCACCCTACACCTGTCCTCCTGTACACCTTACACATGTCCTCCTGTCACCCTACACTTGTCCTCCTGTACACTTGTCCTCTTGTCACCCTATAACTATCCTCCTGCACACCCTACACCTGTCCTCCTGTACACCTGTCCTCCTCCACAACCTACACCTGTCTTCCTGCACACCCTACACCTATCATCCTGTACACCTGTACCCCTGTCACCTGTACACCTGTCATCCTGCACACCCTACACCTGTCCTCCTGTACACCTGTCCTCCTGTCACCTTACACCTGTCCTCCTGCACACCTTACACCTGTCCTCCTGCACACCCTACACCTGTCTTCCTGCTCACCTGTCCTCCTGCACACCCTACACCTGTCTTCCTGCACACCTGTCCTCCTGCACACCCTACAGCTGTCCTCCTGTCCTCCTGCACACCTGTCCTCCTGCACACCCTATGCCTGCCCTCCTGCCTGAGCCCTGAAGAACAGGCAGTGCCTCTCTCCTCTTCCCACATTTTCCTCTCCTTTCCGGCATCAGCCCCCTGAGGCCTCCTTCTTAATCCCCAGTCTGCCAGCTGACTGCAAGTCCTGCCCTGAATACAGAAGCAGAAAGGCACAAACAGAAAAGAGAAAATGCAAATTCCTGCCACCCCCAGCTAACTGCACTACAGGTCAAATTCCACACTCCCCTTCCTCCTCTCTCCAACATCTCCCCCTCTCTTCCCTTGCAGTTCAACTCAATTCAAAAAGCTTCATAGGTGTGTCTAATAAATTTCAGAGTTGCCAAATAAGATACAGTCAATAGAATATCTGTACCTCAGACTGTGACAGGACATCACACACTGTATTATTATTATTGAGAGACAGGCTCACTGTTCCTCAGGCTGGGACAGGAGATCACACACTGTATTATTATTATTGAGAGACAGGCTCACTGTCTGTTCCTCAGGCTGGGACAGGAGATCACACACTGTATTATTATTATTGAGAGACAGGGTCACTGTCTGTTCCTCAGGCTGGGACAGGAGATCATACACTGTATTATTCTTATTGAGAGACAGGGTCACTGTCTGTTCCTCAGGCTGGGACAGGAGATCACACACTGTATTATTATTGTAACGCTCCAGGGTTCACGTGGGTATGCACTCTCGCCTCTGCCGCTTCAGGTCGGCCCCTCACCATCGGGGACTCAAACCCGGGCCTCTGGGGTCACTCAACAGGGACCCAGCCACTTGAGCTAAAGGGAAATCTCCCGTCAGCTGTGGTCCCTGCTATTCGCAGGGAAGGGCGGTGACGTCACTGCGCTGGTAAGCCGGCTCTCACAACATGCAATGGTAGTCGTATGCGTTACGTTATTATTAAGAGACAGGCTCTCAGTTCCTCAGGATGGGACAGGAGATCACACACTGTATTATTATTATTGAGAGACAGGCTCACTGTTCCTCAGGCTGGGACAGGAGATCACACACTGTATTATTATTATTGAGAGACAGGCTCACTGTCTGTTCCTCAGGCTGGGACAGGAGATCACACACTGTATTATTATTATTGAGAGACAGGCTCACTGTCTGTTCCTCAGGCTGGGACAGGAGATCACACACTGTATTATTAATATTGAGAGACAGGCTCACTGTCTGTTCCTCAGGCTGGGACAGGAGATCACACACTGTATTATTATTAAGAGACAGGCTCTCGGTTCCTCAGGATGGGACAGGAGATCACACACTGTATTATTATTATTGAGAGACAGGCTCTCTGTTCTTCAGGCTGGGACAGGAGATCACACACTGTATTATTATTATTATTGAGAGACAGGCTCACTGTCTGATCCTCAGGCTGGCTCAGGAGATCACACACTGTATTATTATTATTGAGAGACAGGCTCACTGTTCCTCAGGCTGGGACAGGAGATCACACACTGTATTATTATTATTGAGAGACAGGCTCACTGTTCCTCAGGCTGGGACAGGAGATCACACACTGTATTATTATTATTGAGAGACAGACTCACTGTCTGTTCCTGAGGCTGGGACAGGAGATCACACACTGTATTATTATTGAGAGACAGGCTCACTGTCTGTTCCTGAGGCAAGGACAGGAGATCACAAACTGTATTACTATTGAGAGACAGGCTCACTGTTCCTCAGGCTGTGACAGGAGATCATACACTGTATTACTATTATTATTGAGAGACAGGCTCACTGTCTGTTCTTCAGGCTGGGACAAAAGATCACACACTGTATTATTCTTATTGAGAGACAAGCTCACTGTCTGTTCCTCAGGCTGTGACAGGAGATCATACACTGTATTACTATTATTATTGAGAGACAGGCTCACTGTCTGTTCTTCAGGCTGGGACAGAAGATCACACACTGTATTTTATATTGAGAGACAGGCTCACTGTCTGTTCCTCAGGCTGGGACAGGAGATCACACACTGTATTATTATTATTGAGAGACAGGCTCACTGTTCCTCAGGCTGTGACAGGAGATCACACACTGTATTATTATTATTGAGAGACAGGCTCACTGTCTGTTCCTCAGGATGGGACAGGAGATCACACACTGTATTATTATTATTGAGAGACAGGCTCACTGTCTGTTCCTCAGGCTGGGACAGGAGATCACACACTGTATTATTATTATAGAGAGACAGGCTCACTGTCTGTTCCTCAGGCTGGGACAGGAGATCACACACTGTATTATTATTATTGAGAGACAGGCTCACTGTCTGTTCCTCAGGCTGGGACAGGAGATCACACACTGTATTATTATTATTGAGAGACAGGCTCACTGTTCCTCAGGCTGTGACAGGAGATCACACACTGTATTATTATTATTGAGAGACAGGCTCACTGTCTGTTCCTCAGGCTGGGACAGGAGATCACACACTGTATTATTATTATTGAGATTCACACAGACACACACACACCCACACATAGACTCACAGACACACTTATACACAGAGACACAGACTCACACACCCCCACACACAGATTCACACAGACACACTCACACACACAAAGAGACAGACTTACAGACACTCACACACACGGAGACACAGACGGGTGCTCTGACAGCACCAGTGCGCTCTGTGAGCCCGGGCGGGGGTTGCTCTGCTGGGGGCGTCAGGCGGCCGGAGCTCA
Source organism: Atractosteus spatula (assembly GCF_055471065.1). Lineage (NCBI taxonomy): Eukaryota > Metazoa > Chordata > Actinopteri > Semionotiformes > Lepisosteidae > Atractosteus > Atractosteus spatula. The sequence continues at coordinate 17,437,245 of NC_142721.1, read as the reverse complement.
GCGGTCCCGGTTCCACCAATCAGCGGCGCCTCCGGATCACCTGCGCGAGGCGGCCCAATCGGCTGCGGGCTGCGCGAGTGGGGGTGGGAGTGTCCCGTGCTGAAGCGAGCGCCTGGGGGAGGCGGGGCAGCAGCAGCATCTCGCGGATAAAAGGGTCCAGGAGGATGTTCCGCGCGTGGCTGAGGACGTGTTAGTGGCGTGATCTCGGCTCGGCCTGAACTGCGTGCTCCCGGTGTTTTGGTCCGCGGGCGCTTCTGGTCCCGGTTCGGTGCTTTCGGCCGGCGGGATGGGCGCAGGCGCAGAGAGCAACCCTGTGCTGCGGCAGCTGACTTGGCTCGAGGTGCAGGAGCGCGCTGGGGGTCGCGGGAGCGAGGAACGCTGGCTGGTGATTGACAGGAAGGTGTATGACGTCACCAACTTCAGGCTGCGTCATCCCGGGGGACCGAGACTTCTGGCGCACTACGCTGGCCAGGATGCCACGGTGAGTGACGTCACTCTTTCCTTCGTGGAATCGGGCTGATGGAGTGCGGGTGTCCTGCCTGCCTCTGTCATTCCCAGCGCTGTATTACACACTCTTACCCACTGTAATACTCTGACACACTGTAATACTCTGACACAGTGGAGCGCTCTTACCCACTGTAATACTCTGACACAGTGGAGCACTCTTACCCACTGTAATACTCTGACACACTGGAGTGCTCTGACACACTGTAATACTCTGACACACTGGAGCGCTCTTTCACACTGTAATACTCTGACACACTGGAGCGCTCTTTCACACTGTAATACTCTGACACAGTGGAGCGCTCTGACACACTGTAATACTCTGACACACTGGAGCGCTCTTTCACACTGGAGCGCTCTTACACAGTATAATACTCTGACACACTGGAGCGTCCTCATGCACTTTAATACTCTGACACACTGTAATGTTCTTTCACAATGGAGCGCTCTCACACACTGTAATACTCTTTCAACTGTAATACACTGACACACTAGAGTGCTCTTTAACACTGTAATACTCTGACACACTGGAACGCTCTCACGCACTGTAATACTCTTTCAGCTGTAATACTCTTACCCACTGTAATACTCTGACACACTGGAGCGCTCTTGCACACTGTAATACTCTGACACACTGGAGCGCTCTCACAAACTAATACTCTGACACACTGGAGCGCTCTTACCCACTGTAATACTCTTACCCAGTGTAATACTCTCATACTGTAATACTCTGACACACTGGAGCGCTCTTGCACACTGGAGCGCTCTTGCACACTGTAATACTCTTGCACACTATTATTCTGACACTGTAATACTCTTTCACACTGTAATACTCTCATAGTGTAATACTCTGCACACTGGAGCGCTCTTGCACACTGTAATACTCTTGCACACTAATATTCTGACACACTGGAGTGCTCTTTCACATTGTAATACTCTGACACACTGTAATACACTGACACACTGGAGCGCTCTTGCACACTGTAGAGTGTTACTCATGGCAGAGTGAGGGGGTGCAGGGGGAGTGAGGGGGGTGCAGGAGGGGGCAGGGTGGAGTGGGGTGGGGGCGGCAGGAGGAGCAGAGTGAGGGGGGGCAGGGGGAGTGAGGGGGGTGCAGGAGGGGGCAGGGTGGGGTGGGGGCGGCAGGAGGGGGCAGAGTGAGGGGGGTGCAGGAGGAGCAGAGTGAGGGGGGGCAGGGGGAGAGAGAGGGCAGGAGGGGGTGCGTGGGGTGGGGTGGGGTAGAGTGAGGGGGGGCAGGGGGAGAGAGAGGGCAGGAGGGAGTGCGTGAGGTGGGGTGGGGTAGGCAGGAGGGGTAGAGTGAGGGGGGGCAGGGGGAGAGAGAGGGCAGGAGGGGGTGCGTGGGGTGGGGTGGGGTAGAGTGAGGGGGGCAGGGGGAGAGAGAGGGCAGGAGGGGGTGCGTGGGGTGGGGTGGGGTAGAGTGAGGAGGGGCAGGCAGGAAAGCCCTGAGCCGCAGGTATTACTCTCCCGGTACACAAACACTGCTCTGCTGGTGCCCGGTGCGCCTGCTGGAGTTCGAGGCTGGTGAGCGCTGTGGGGATCCTCTGTCTCAGGACGCCTTCACTGCCTTCCACATCGACAAGCGGCTGGTGAGGCGCCATCTGAACGCCCTTCTGGTGGGAGAGCTGGCCCCTGGGGAGCCCAGCGTGGAGCCCAGCAAGAGTGTGAGTATCCCCTCTCCCCTCTCCCCTCTCCCCCTCCCCTCAATTTCAATTCAAGGTGCTTTATTAGCATGACCAATGGGTACAATCAGTGTTGCCAAAGCAAATAAAAATAATAAAATTAACACAAAACAAAACAAAAAATAAAAGTAAAATAAAATCTACAGACATATTACAGACATTTACAACAAAGACATATCATTAAATATTGACATATACTGTAGGCGGCTGGAGCATTACTGGGAGACAGACTCACTGTTCCTCAGGCTGGGACAGGAGATCACATACTGGGCTGCCAGTTCAACTGAGTTCCCTCCTCCCTCTCCCAGTAGGATTGGGACCCGTTGTGATTCTGGCAGGTGTGGAAACTCTGGGACTAGATTTCTGAATTTAGGGAAGAATGTTTCTCTCATCCCAGAGTATCTGTCACAGTGCAGTAGGAAGTGCACCTCTGTCTCTATTTCTCCCTGCTGGCAGTGGGAGCACAGCCTGTCCTCTCTGGGCAGCCAGGTCTGCCTGTGTCCAGTTTCTCTGGCCAGGCTGTGGTCACTGAGCCTGTACTTCTCAGGGTCTGTTTCTTTTTGCTGTTTCTAATCTTGGTCAAATATTCAGCTAGTGTGTATTGTGTGTTTAGGGTTCTGTAGCATTCCAGTTTATGTTGTGTTTGTGTGTGTGTGTCCCAGTGTGTGAGATATTGCTGTTTGAGTCTGAGTTGTGGTGCTCTAGCAGTGCTGTCCTGATGCTGGTTAGTGTCGGTGTGGCTCAGGTCAGTGAGCCTCAGGACCAGCTGGCTCAGGGGGCTCTGTTTTGGAGGGCTTTGTGGTGGTAGGAATTTTGGTCGCTGTTTTTTAGGTGTAGCCAATACTTTAATACTCTTTTCTGTATGTTTATCAATAGTAGGTACTGGCCTAATTCGGCCCTGCACCCGTTGTTAGGTGTTTTTCTCTGCACACTGAGGATGTTTCTACAGATCTCCATGTGCAGAGTTTCTGTGGGGTGTTTGTCCCATTGAGTGTACTCCTGGTCTGTGAGGGGACCCCACACTTCACTGCCGTTTAGGGCAATGGGTTGGATTACACTTTGAAATATTTGGAGCCAGATTCCTGTTGGTTTGTTGATGTTGAAGAGCCTCCTTCTTATTGTGTAGAAAGCCCTGAGTGCCTTCTCCCTTAGTGCCTTCACTGCCAGGCTCTGCTGTAGCCCCTGTTCTGGGTCCAGATTGACTGTCAGTGCCCAGGTCTGACAGTACTGCTCCAGCAGTGCCAGGTTCTGCTGCAGCCCCTGTTCTGGGTCCAGATGGGCTGGCAGTGCCCAGGTCTGACAGTACTGCTCCAGCAGTGCCAGGTTCTGCTACAGCCCCTGTTCTGTGGGCAACAGCAGGACCAGGTCATCTGCAGAGAGCAGGAACTTGATTTCTGTGCTGTATAGTGTGAGACCAGGAGCTGCAGACTGTTCCAACATTCCTGCTAATTCGTTGATATAGATATTGAACATTGTTGGGCGTGGGGATATTCCCAGTGGACTCTGTCTGCCTGTCTCTGTGTGGGGGAGGACATTCCCAGTGGACTCAGTGTCTCCCCCTGTTGGTTGCCTGTGCAGCTCTCCCTGACGGAGGATTTCCGCCGCCTGCGCGCTGTGGTTGAGGAGACGGGCCTCCTGCAGCCCCGCTGGCTCTTCTTCCTCGCAGCTCTTGCCCACATCCTGCTGCTGGACGTGCTGGCCTGGCTCACCCTCTGGCTCGGGGGCGCCTCCTGGTGGGCCTTTGCTGTTACTGCGATTCTACTGAGCACTGTGCAGGTTTGAGTTCCCGATCCTTCGGTCTGCCCAGAGCCGTTCCAGTCAGTCGATCAGTCGCAGAGCCTGTGTCTCCTCTCCTTTCAGCCTCCAGCTCTCCTCTCCTTGCTCCTCTCTGCTGTCGGCTGTTTCAATTATTAATTATTTAATTGTTTACACTTATATAGCGCTTTTCTGGACACTCCACTCAAAGCGCTTTACAGGTAATGGGGATCCCCTCCACCCCCACCAATGTGCAGCCCCACCTGGATGATGCGACAGCAGCCATAGTGCACCACAACGCTCACTCAGCTCTCAGTGGGGAGGAGAGCAGAGTAATGAAGCCAGTTCATAGAGGGGGATTATTAGGAGGCTATGATTGGTAAGGGCCAATGGGAAATTTGGCCAGGACGCCGAGGTTACACCCCTACTCTTCTCGAGAAACACCCTGGGATTTTTAATGACCACAGAGAGTCAGGACCTCGGTTTTACGTCTCATCCGAAGGACAGCGCCTGTTTACAGTATAGTGTCCCCGTCACTATACTGGGGCATTAGGACCCACATGGACTGCAGGGTGAGCGCCCCCTGCTGGCCCCACTAACACCTCTTCCAGCAGCAACCTTTCCCAGGTTTTTCCCAGGAGTCTCCCCTCCAGGTTCTGACCAGACTCACACCTGCTGGGCTCCAGTGGGCTGTCAGTTGTGAGCTGCAGGGTGATATGGCTGCTGTTTCCAGGCAGGCTCTCCTCATGATGTGCTGTTTTCATTAACAGAAACACTGTTGAGTGCTATTTGATGCTGTGTTCAGTGTTATTTTGTGCCGTATTCAGTGATGTTTCTCTCTCAGGCCCAAGCTGGGTGGCTTCAGCATGATTTCGGTCACCTGTCCGTGTGCGGGACGTCCCGCTGGAACCACCTGTTTCACAGATTCGTCATTGGACACCTGAAGGTCAGGGTGGGACTCTTTCTGACCAGTTCAGTACAGCCCAGTACATCCTGTCCTGGTCCAGTCCAGTTCGACTTGGTGTAGCCTGGTCGTACCGGTACCGGCCCAGTCCAGAGTATCGCAGCGGGTCCTGGGGCAGTGGTGCTCATGCGCTCTCTGTCCTGTAGGGGGCTCCAGCGAGCTGGTGGAACCATCTGCACTTCCAGCATCACGCCAAGCCCAACTGCTACCGCAAGGACCCGGACATCAACATGCACCCCCTGCTGTTCGCCCTGGGAAAGACGCTCTCTGTCGAGGTCAGTACCTCGTGCCGCCACTGGGTGGCAGACAGTCGCACTCCGGGCTTCCCGAACGGCGCGTGCTTTAACCTGTGTGCCTGTCGTTCTCAGCTGGGAGCTCAGAAGAGGAAGTACATGCCTTATCAGTACCAGCACAAATACTTCTTCCTCCGTGAGTCTCTGCGTATCTTCATCATGTATTAACCTATCAGCCTGCCCCTCCTTCTCCCTTCCTGTCTGTGTTCCTTTCAGTATCAGCCCATCTCTGTGTGTCTCTCCAGCGGTGCTCCTGTCTGTGTGTGTCTCTCCAGCGGTGCTCCTGTCTGTGTGTCTCTCTCTGTGTGTCTCTACAGCGGTGCTCCTGTCTGTGTGTCTCTCTGTCTGTGTGTCTCTACAGAGGTGCTGCTGTCTGTGTGTCTCTACAGAGGTGCTCCTGTCTGTGTGTGTCTCTCCAGCGGTGCTCCTGTCTGTGTGTCTCTACAGCGATGCTCATGACTGTTGTTCTCTTCACAGTCGGTCCTCCAGCTCTGATCCCTCTGTATTTCCAGTGGTACATCTTCTACTTTGCTGTGAGGCGTCACCAGTGGCAGGTGGGTCAGTCAGAGCTCGTGGTCTTGCAGGTGTGGTGGCGCCCTGTAGGAGGTGCTAGATGGAAGCTGAGTTTCTGTCTCTGCCCTCAGGACCTGCTGTGGATGCTGTCTTTTTATATTCGGTTCACATTGTGCTACCTGCCCCTGCTTGGACTCCCGGCCTTCCTGGGTCTGTTTTTCCTGGTGAGGTAAGTTATAGACAGAGTGTAACACAGCACAGAGACAATGACAGTCTAACACAGTGGCGCAGAGACAGTGTGACTGTCTAACACAGTGGCGCAGAGACAGTGTGACTGTGTCAGTGTGAGAGCGTGACAGTGTGGCGCAGAGACAGTGTGACTGTGTCAGTGTGACAGTGTGACAGTGTGGCGCAGAGACAGTGTGACTGTCTAACACAGTGGCGCAGAGACAGTGTGGCGCAGACAGTGTGTGTTCTGCTTATAGAGACAGTGTGTGTTCTGCTTATGTCCTGCAGGTTCCTAGAGAGTAACTGGTTTGTGTGGGTGACCCAGATGAACCACATCCCCATGCACATCGATCGGGACCAGAACCGGGACTGGCTCACCATGCAGGTGCCAATGGTCTATCGAGCTGTAGAGGTCTGCTCAGCCTGAGTGTGATGGGCTGGCACACATCTGCTGCTCTGAATTCTGCCCGGTAACAGGCTGTTTCTGCTCTCTGATAGGTCCAGGCAACCTGCAACGTGCACCAGTCCTTATTTAACGATTGGTTCACAGGACACCTCAACTTCCAGATCGAGCACCAGTGAGTTTCCGTGCGAGCCGTCCGCTCTGTGTCCCCGTGTCCGGCGTCCCGGTGCGGGTCAGCGTGCAGCACTGCCCACTGTCCCTCTGTCCCTCCTCTCCCGCAGCCTGTTTCCCACGATGCCTCGCCACAGCTACGCCGCGGTGGCGCCCCTGGTGCGCTCGCTGTGCCAGCGCCACGGGCTGGAGTACACGAGCAAACCCCTCATCACTGCCTTCGCCGACATTGTGCGGTGAGTCCCCCCGCCGTCCGTGCCCGCCGCGTGCCCCTGCCCGCCGCGTGCCCCTGCCCACCGCGCGTCCGCGGCCCCTCACCGCCCTCTCCCTCTCTCGCAGCTCCCTGAAGGACTCGGGACGCCTCTGGCTTGATGCCTACCTGCACAGGTGAGGGCAGGCCTAGGCCTGACACTCGCACCCCTGGCCTCCCCGACCTCCCCGTTCAGAAGATGGAGCCGCACCTCTCCGCCCAGTGACCCCTGTTCCACAACCTGCAGGAGCCCCCTGCTCTGCTGGACGATGTCCACAGGCCTGTCGGAGGAGGACATGTCCCTGGGGAAGATGTGCTCTGAAGCGGGCTGGACTGTGAAGGTCCTCTTTCTGGCACGTGTGAGGGGGCCCTGCCACTAGGTGTCACTGTTGATGATGGGGGACACTGGCCTCTCTCTGCCACTAGGTGTCGCTGTTGTCAATGAGGGACACTGGCCTCTCTCTGCCACTAGCTGTCACTGTTGTCAGTGAGGGACACTGGCCTCTCTCTGCCACTAGGTGTCACTGTTGATGAAGGGGGACACTGGCCTCTCTCTGCCACTAGGTGTCACTGTTGTCGACCGGGGTCACTGGCCTCTCTCTGCCACTAGGTGTCACTGTTGATGAAGGGGGACACTGGCCTCTCTCTGCCACTAGGTGTCACTGTTGTCGACCGGGGTCACTGGCCTCTCTCTGCCACTAGGTGTCACTGTTGATGATGGGGGACACTGGCCTCTCTCTGCCACTAGGTGTCGCTGTCGTCGACCGGGGTCACTGGCCTCTCTCTGCCACTAGGTGTCACTGTTGATGAAGGGGGACACTGGCCTCTCTCTGCCACTAGGTGTCACTGTTGTCAATGAGGGACACTGGCCTCTCTCTGCCACTAGCTGTCACTGTTGTCGACCGGGGTCACTGGCCTCTCTCTGCCACTAGGTGTCGCTGTTGTCAGTGAGGGACACTGGCCTCTCTCTGCCACTAGGTGTCACTGTTGTCGACCGGGGTCACTGGCCTCTCTCTGCCACTAGGTGTCACTGTTGATGATGGGGGACACTGGCCTCTCTCTGCCACCAGGTGTCGCTGTCGTCGACCGGGGTCACTGGCCTCTCTCTGCCACTAGGTGTCACTGTTGATGAAGGGGGACACTGGCCTCTCTCTGCCACTAGGTGTCAGTTGTCAGTGAGGGACACTGCATGAAGGAGTGTTCCTGTGTGAGGCTGGGGGTTGTGTCAGTGCGTGCGCGTGTGTGCGTGTGTGTGTCTCTCAACCTCAGAATTGTGTGGCCCACCCCAGCACCCTGTCATCGCTCCGCTGGGGCGCGTGGCTCCAGAGAAGAGTCTGGGCTCCCCTGGCGCTTCGAGCAGATCAGCTCCGTGTCCGAGGTCATCTCTCAGGACAGAGCAGCACAGACGCAGCGTGACAGCGCGCACGTCCATTCTCGCCAGCGCTGGTGTCTTCACAACGGTTCGGTGTTCTCCTCAGACCAGTTCCGATCCGGGACCCCGAGAACGCGCTCCGTCCGCGATCCGGGACCCCGAGAACGCGCTCCGTTCGCGATCCGGGACCCCGAGAACGCGCTCTGATCAAACTTGGTTCTCAAGTCGGCTACAGTTGCCAAAGCTCAGTTCTAGATGATTTTCCACTCTGAAGCTGCTGACGGCTGGAGCTCCACAGCAGCCACCCACAAACACACTCATACGCACTGACACACTCACAGACACACACAAACACTGATATATACACACACACTAACACACTGACAATGTGTGTATCAATGTAAAGGTGTCCAGCTCCAGCCCAGGACCGCTATGACAGCTCTCTTACCCTAGAGGGCGCTGTCCCGTTCTTACACTCATTCACAAAGCTGTCAGTGTACAGCGGGGTCTCGACAGCTGGAGCTCAACAGCAGGCAGGTGAGCGCTGCGCTCTGGCCGTGGGTCTGGCAGGGAGACGCCAACTTCCTCACGAGCAGCACAGCAGAGGAGGAGCGAATCTGGCCAGCGAGCGGCTCTGTCCCTGCCGCCGTGTCCAGGAAGGGGAAGGACAGGCCGGAGACAGCTGGACAGGCTCAGGACAGCGAGGCGAGCTGGCCGCGGAGCCGGGGGAGAAGGTACAGGCATCCTCCGGCCCAGAGGAGAGTTTCACACTCCGTCAGCTGAGTGCCATACGCCTGCGATTACTGCTGGTCCTTTCAGTTGATCCGTGTTCATTTTCAAACTTCAAGCCAATGCGTTAGTATGTCAATTATCATATATCACCTAGATCAAGATTTCTTATGTCTGTTAGCCAAACACACTACATGCTGTAGGACAGACTGTAACAGGGGTTGAGGGGCCATATGTGAATCTGGCTATTTGAGACTGCTGTAATTAAATCACGCCTCTTCTCTAGCTTAATTAGGGCCTGACCCAACTACTGAACAACAGGAAGTTAAACTGTGTTTCTCCTTGTAGGATCTTCCCCCTAGCCTAACGAGTCTCTGATTAACACGCGTGTGCCTGGTTGCGTTTTCATTATTTTGATCGTGTTTCTAACGTGCTCTGGTACGCCCAGAGTGTGGACTCGCCCCTGCCTGGGGCAGTGATGACGCCCTGGACAGATTCTGTAACAAGCTTAATAAAGCTCATGTCTGAACCTGCATGGCCGTCTCCGCGAGTCCTTCAGGTGTCTGTCCCCCCTGTGACACAGACCGCTCATGACCCTGTGTGAGTCTCAGGCTGGCGGAGTGGCCCTGCTGTGGTCACACACAGTGCCAGGACAGCACGTCCTTTTGAGCAACAGTCTCTCCTGCTCGCCCAGGACACTGTCTCTCCAGCGGTGCTCCTGTCTTTGTGTCTCTGTGTGTCTCTCCAGCGGTGCTCCTGTCTGTGTGTCTCTCTGTGTGTCTCTCCAGCGGTGCTCCTGTCTGTGTGTCTCTCCAGCGGTGCTCCTATCTGTGTGTCTCTCTGTGTCTCTCCAGCAGTGCTCCTGTCTGTCTCTCTCTGTGTGTCTCCCCAGCGGTGCTCCTGTCTGTGTGTCTCTTCAGCGGTGCTCGTGTGTGTGTGTGTGTGTGTGTGTGTGTCGGGGGGGGGGTATTTCCGGGGTTCCGGCAGGGCCGGGGTGCGCGCGGGCTCTGTGTCCCGGGTAGCGCTTGCGCGCGCCCGCCCATGTGACCGCCCGGGCTGCTGTTCCTCCTCCCCGGTTGCTAAGGAAGAGCCGGGTCCTAGCAACCCCTGCGCACAGCCCAGCCGCGCGGCAGCCGCGAGAGCACCGTATTTAGAAGTCGCGGAGCCGCGGAGCCGCCGCCGGGCTCACCGGGAGGAGTCACGACCGGACCCACCGCGTCGCCCACCGGACCGGGTCAGCGAGAGCCCGCTCAGCGCTCGGGAAGCGCCCGGGAGTCCGCCCGCACCCCACCCCCGCCCGCCGCGCCGACACTCCGGAGCAGAGCCGCCCGGGAGAAGCGAGGAGCCGCCAGGCCGGCAGCGAGGGGCTGTGAGTCCCCCCGCCCAGCGGGACAGCGGGACAGCGGGACAGGGAGGACAGAGGACAGGGGGACAGGACACTAGAGCAGGAGGGCAGGGGTACAGGACAGGGGGACAGGACACTAGAGCAGGAGGACAAGGGGACAGGACAGGGGGACAGGACACTAGAGCAGGTGGGCAGGGGGACAGGACACTAGAGCAGGAGGACAGGGGGACAGGACACTAGAGCAGGAGGGCAGGGGTACAGGACAGGGGGACAGGACACTAGAGCAGGGGGACAGGAGGACAGGGGTACAGGACACTAGAGCAGGAGGACAGGGGGACAGGAGGACAGGGGTACAGGACACTAGAGCAGGAGGACAGGGGTACAGGACACTAGAGCAGGGGGACGGGACACTAGAGCAGTAGGGCCGGGCGACAGGACAATAGAGCAGGGGGACAGGGGTACAGGACACTATAGCAGGGGGACAGGACACTAGAGCAGTAGAGCAGGGGGACAGGACACTAGAGCAGTAGGGCCGGGCGACAGGACACTAGAGCAGGGGGACAGGGGGACGGGGGCCGTGCTGGTGCCTGTGACCGAGATGCACCTGTGACGGGCGCTGCCGGGACAGTTCCAGAGGGCTCCCTGCGCTGAGCACCATGCCCCCCCCCAGCGCGGCCGCAGACCCGCGGACCCGAGGCCAGGCGGGCGCCAGGGCGGGCGGGCGGGCGCGGCGGCGCTAGGCCCATGGGCAACGCCACGGGCGGGGCGGCGGGGGGCGAGGAGGAGGAGGAGGAGGAGCTGCCGCTGGGCCTGGAGGAGCTGCTGGCGGGCGCCGAGGCCGACAGCGCGCTGGACCTGAGCCACAGGAAGCTGCGGCGCCTGCCGCGGCGCGTGTGCGGCCTGGCCCGGCTGGAGAAGCTGTACGCCAGCGCCAACCGGCTGCGCGCGCTGCCCGAGGGGCTGGCCGCCCTGCAGGGCCTGCGCATCCTGGCGCTGGACTTCAACAAGATCGAGGAGGTGCCCGCCGCCGTGTGCCAGCTGGGCAACCTCACGCGCCTCTACCTGGGCAGCAACCGGCTGCTGAGCCTGCCGGCCGACTTCCGGCTCCTGCAGAGCCTGCGCTGCCTGTGGGTGGAGAGCAACTACCTGCAGAGCTTCCCGCGGCCCCTGCTGGACCTGCCCCGCCTGCGCTCGCTGCAGCTGGGCGACAACCGGCTGCGCGCGCTGCCCGCCGAGCTGCCCCGCATGGCCGCGCTGCGCGGCCTCTGGCTCTACGGCAACCGCTTCGAGCGCTTCCCGCGCGCGCTGCTGCGCATGGAGGGGCTGGAGATCCTGGACCTGGACCGCAACCGCATCGCCCGCTTCCCCAGCCTGGCGCACCTGCCCCGCCTGCGCCTGCTCTCCTACGACCACAACCCCGCCCGGCAGCCCCCGCACGTGGGCGAGGAGGTCACGCTGGTGGGCGAGGGCGCCGCCGAGGTGCACGAGGCCCGGCAGCAGCGGCGCGAGAGGGCGCTGCGGCTGGCCGCCGAGGCCCGGGAGGCCGCCGAGGGCGCCGAGGGCGAGGGGCAGCAGGGGCCGCCGCCCGTCATCCACGGCATCCTGAAGAAGGGCCGGGAGGGGGCGGGGCCGGGCAGCCTCCCGGCCAGCGGGGGGGCAGAGCAGGAGGAGGGGCTGGACTACGAGCGGGAGGAGCTGGTGTGCGGAGGGGAGGCGCCCGAGTACGAGGGCTGGGAGCTGGAGTACGAGAGGGCGGAGCTGGCCTACCAGTGCGAGGGGGAGGAGCCAGAGACGCCAGAGCCCCGAGGGGGCGGGGCGTGAGCCGTGGCCCCTCCCCCTTGCGCCGGGGCTGGTGGGCGGGGCCTCAGCCGAAGTGCGCGCCCGCGGCGCCGCCGGGGACTTTGCTGAACGGCGACATTAAAAGACCGGAGCGGTTTCCAATCGAGTTGCTGTGCAGAACTGAGGTGTTTTGGTGTTGAAATATTTATTATGCGTTTTAACAATAAACTGTACTTGTATTCGGACTGGTAAACGTTTTGTTTGTTTCTAATCGGCGTGGACGGCTGTGATATCATGGTCCTAAAACTGCAGCCCCCCCTCCCCCCATTTTGGGAAGTGGAACAGTCTGTTGCTCTGGACTGGAAGTGTACACAGGGCTGTACCAACTGACCTCCCCCCCCCCCCCGCTCCCTCACAGCGCTGCTGCTGAAAACAGACGAGACCCAGGCAGGTAACTGATACAGGACCATGAATTAATTAGTCTTTCTCATAGTGCAAGCTGCAACCGATATGGGATTGGTAATGAATAAATTAGTGTAATCTGAAGTGTGGGAGCAACAGTAAACTGTGTTCATTAAAAATGGATCTACTGTACCTAGGCGACCCACAGAGTGTGTCTCACACTCCCCAAGAGAGGGGTTAGGGTTAGTGTGTGAAGTATACAGTGTGTGTGTATAGTGTGTACAGCATGTGTAGTATAGTGTCCATACAGTGTGTGAATATAGTGTATATACATTGTGTATACAGAGTGTGTAGTACAGCAGTTCAGTATTGTGTGCGTACGGTGTGTGTACTGTACTGTGTGTGTATAGAGTGCGAGTGCAGTATAGTGTGTAGTATATTGTGTATACAGTGTGTCTAGTATGGTGTGTATACAGTGTGTCCACTGTATACTGTGTATATGTGTGTGTACAGTGTGTGTGTGTGTAATGTGTACTGTGTGTGTGTGTAGTATATTGTGTACAGTGTATGTGTGTGTAGTATACGGTGTATACAGTGTGTGTGTAATATAGTGTGTGTACAGTGTGTATGAGTGGTATACTGTGTGTGCAGTATAGTGTGTAGTATACTGTGTGTACAGTGTGCATGTAGTATATTGGGTGTACAGTGTGTGCAGTATAGTGTGTAATATACTGTGTGTACAGTGTGTAGTATTGTGTGTGTGTGTACGGTGTGTATACATTGTGTGTAGTATAGTGTGTGTGTAGTATAGTGTCTATAGAGTGTATATACATTGTGTATATAGTGTGTGTACTGTGTGTATAGAGTGCGTGTGCAGTATAGTGTCTAGTATGGTGTGTATACAGTGTGTCTGTAGTATACTGTGTATACAGTGTATTTGTAGTATATTGTGTGTACAGTATAGTGTGAACTGTACAGTGTGTGTGTGTAGTATGGTGTGTGTATAGTATACTGCGTATGCAGTGTGTGCAGTATAGTGTGTGTGTAGTACAGTTTGTGTGTGCAGTAGTGTATGTGCAGTATAGTGTGTGTGTGTGTGTGTGTACAGTGTGTGTGTAGTATAGTTTATACACAGGGAGACAGACACAGGGAGAAACAGGGGGTTTGTTCTCCTTAAAAGGGAAGAAGCAGAGAACAGCAGCCTGACAGCCAGGGTGGGAAATGTCACAGAGAGAGAGAGAGGAACACAGGCAGCAGGGCCAGAGCAGAGCTGTGTGGGGGTACTGGGGGGGAGTGTCTATACAGGGGGAGAGTGGGGGGTACAGGGGGAGTGTATCAGTACAGAGGAAGAGTGGGGGTACTGGGGGGGAGTGGGGTACAGGGGGAGAGTGGGGGTACTGGGGGAGAGTTCAGAGGGAGAGTGTCTGTACAGAGAGAGAGAGTGGAGGTACAGAGGGAGAGTGGGGGTACAGGGGGAGTGTATTAGTACAGAGGGAGAGTGGGGGTACAGAGGGAGAGTGGGGGTACAGGGGGAGTGTATCAGTACAGGGGGGGAGTGGGGGTACAGGGGGAGAGTGGGGGGTACGGGGGAGTGTATCAGTACAGGGGGGGAGTGGGGGTACTGGGGGGTGTATCAGTACAGAGAGAGAGTGGGGGTACTGGGGGAGAGTGGGGGTACAGGGGGAGAGTGGGGGTACTGGGGGAGAGTTCAGAGGGAGAGTGTCTGTACAGAGAGAGAGAGTGGAGGTACAGAGGGAGAGTGGGGGTACAGGGGGAGTGTATCAGTACAGAGAGAGAGTGGAGGTACAGAGGGAGAGTGGGGGTACAGGGGGAGTGTATCAGTACAGGGGGGGAGTGGGGGTACAGGGGGAGAGTGGGGGGTACAGGGGGAGTGTATCAGTACAGGGGGGGGAGTGGGGGTACTGGGGGGTGTATCAGTACAGAGAGAGAGTGGGGGTACTGGGGGAGAGTGGGGGTACAGGGGGAGTGTATCAGTACAGAGAGAGAGGGGGTACAGGGGGAGAGTGTCTGTACAGAGGGAGAGTGGGGGGTACAGAGGGAGAGCGGGGGTACAGGGGGAGTGTATCAGTACAGAGGGAGAGTGGGGGTACAGGGGGAGAGTGGGGGTACTGGGAGAGAGCGGGGGTACAGAGGGAGAGTGGGGGTACAGGGGGAGTGTATCAGTACAGAAGGAGAGTGGGGGTACAGGGGGAGAGTGGGGGTACTGGGAGAGAGTGGGGGTACAGAGGGAGAATGGGGGTACAGGGGGAGTGTATCAGTACAGGGGGAGAGTGGGGGTAGAGGGGGGGAGTAGGGGGTACAAGGGGAGTGTATCAGTACAAAGGGAGAGTGGGGGTACTGGGGGAGTGTATCAGTACAGGGGGAGAGTGGGGGTACAGGGGGAGAGTGGGGGTACTGGGGGAGTGTATCAGTACAGAGGGAGAGTGGGGGTACAGGGGGAGTGTATCAGTACAGGGGGGGAGTGGGGGTACTGGGGGAGTGTATCAGTACAGGGGGAGAGTGGGGGTACAGGGGGAGTGTATCAGTACAGGGGGAGAGTGGGGGTACAGGGGGAGTGTATCAGTACAGGGGGGGGAGTGGGGGTACTGGGGGAGTGTATCAGTACAGGGGGAGAGTGGGGGTACAGGGGGAGTGTATCAGTACAGGGGGAGAGTGGGGGTACAGGGGGAGTGTATCAGTACAGAGGGAGAGTGGGGGTACTGGGGGAGTGTATCAGTACAGGGGGAGAGTGGGGGTACAGGGGGAGTGTATCAGTACAGGGGGAGAGTGGGGGTACAGGGGGAGTGTATCAGTACAGAGGGAGAGTGGGGGTACTGGGGGAGTGTATCAGTACAGAGGGAGAGTGGGGGTACAGGGGGAGAGTGGGGGTACAGGGGGAGTGTATCAGTACAGGGGGAGAGTGGGGGTACAGGGGGAGTGTATCAGTACAGGGGGGGAGTGGGGGTACTGGGGGAGTGTATCAGTACAGAGGGAGAGTGGGGGTACAGGGGGAGTGTATCAGTACAGGGGGGGAGTGGGGGTACTGGGGGAGTGTATCAGTACAGAGGGAGAGTGGGGGTACAGGGGGAGTGTATCAGTACAGGGGGAGAGTGGGGGAGAGTGGGGGTACAGGGGGAGAGTGGGGGTACTGGGGGAGTGTATCAGTACAGGGGGAGAGTGGGGGTACTGGGGGAGTGTATCAGTATAGGGGGAGAGTGGGGGGAAGTGGGGGTACTGGGGGAGTGTATCAGTACAGGGGGAGAGTGGGGGTACTGGGGGAGTGTATCAGTATAGGGGGAGAGTGGGGGGAAGTGGGGGTACTGGGGGAGTGTATCAGTACAGGGGGAGAGTGGGGAGAGTGTCTGTACTGGGGGAGTGTATCAGTACAGGGGGAGAGTGTCTGTACTTGGGGAGAGGGAGAATACAAAGGTACAGAGGGAGAGTGGGGGTACAGGGGGAGTGTATCAGTACAGGGGGAGAGAGGGGGGAGTGGGGGAGTGTATCAGTACAGAGGGAAAGTGTCTGTACTGGGGGAGAGGGAGAATACAGAGGTATAGAGGGGTTCGCTGAGACAGATGGGGTGTCGGTTAAGGTTAGCTCTTCCTGCTTCATCACGTGTCCTCAGTGGTGATGTCACTGCGTGTTGATGCTGCAGCTGTGAGGTGCCTGCAGGCCGTCTCCCCTCTCTTCCCCTGGAGAGGAGCCGAGCAGCCGGCAGCAGGTTCCCTGTCCACTCTCTTCGACATCAGTGACTGGGGGACAGGCCTGTGCCATCACCATGCCAACAGGGTGTCCTCACCTTGGCAACCTTGCGTCCACTTATACACTGTCCTGATTGACAGCCAGGACCCTGAGTCACTAAAGCACTGTGAGACTGACTGAGACAGACTGACAGAGAGAGACACAGGCTGACTGACAGAGTCACAGGCTGACAGAGAGACAGGCTGACTGACAGAGTCAGACACATGAAGATGAAGTTCAGAAGAGAAGAAGACATTCTTTTTGACATAAATACACAATAAAAGATTAACCAAGAGTCTGATGGAAGAGTCAATTTATTACAGTTTTATTTGCATTGTAAGAAAGTATCCAGGTAATGGATTAGCAGGTGCTCCTCTTCCCTCGGTGAAGAAGGAATATTTGTTTTTATTTCCAGGTCACCCTAGAGAAGAGACAGGAACATGAGCAGTGTTTGTACACCAAGCCTGCAGCAGGTGAGAGGAGGAGCAGTGCTGCCCCCTTGTGGCTGCAGTGTTAGAGAGCTCCCCTTGTGGCTGCAGTGTTACTGTGCTCCCCTTGTGGCTGCAGTGTTGGAGAGCTCCCCCTGTGGCTGCAGTGTTAGAGCTCCCCCTTGTGGCTGCAGTGTTAGAGCTCCCCCTTGTGGCTGCAGTGTTGGAGAGCTCCCCTTGTAGCTGCAGTGTTGGAGAGCTCCCCCTTGTGGCTGCAGTGTTAGAGCTCCCCTTGTGGCTGCAGTGTTAGAGCTCCCCTTGTGGCTGCAGTGTTACTGTGCTCCCCTTGTGGCTGCAGTGTTGGAGAGCTCCCCCTTGTGGCTGCAGTGTTAGAGCTCCCCTTGTGGCTGCAGTGTTAGAGCTCCCCTTGTGGCTGCAGTGTTAGAGAGCTCCCCCTTGTGGCTGCAGTGTTAGAGCTCCCCTTGTGGCTGCAGTGTTACTGTGCTCCCCTTGTGGCTGCAGTGTTAGAGCTCCCCCTTGTGGCTGCAGTGTTAGAGAGCTCCCCCTTGTGGCCCAGGAGGCAGAGGGAGGCCAGGCTGTATCTCACCGGCTCTGCTGGGGGTGCAGGGGTCCCCCAGTCCCTCTCTCTCCCAGTGTGATCCGGTCGTCTCGCGCTGTCAGGCCTGGACCTCTGGGTCTGTGAATCCCCCCCCGGACCCACCCCTCCCGGAACACCCCCACCGGGGCAGGATCAACGAACCTGCAACAACAGGACAGTGGCACACACACTGACCCACACACACACACTGCCCCACGCACTGACCCACACACAGACACTGCCCCGCACACACACAGACATTGACCCACACACTGACCCACACACAGACACTGCCCCGCACACACACAGACATTGACCCACACACTGACCCACAAACAGACACTACTCCGCGCACACACTCCCCAGCACATAAACACACACACTGCCCCGCCGTCACAGTTCCTCACACACACACACACACACACACACACACACACTGACCTGATGTCGTAGTTTGTCAGGAAGTGCTCCAGACTCTGGGGGTCCTGGGGCTGGCTCAGGTACGGAGTGTTGTTGATGCTGAACCCTGATAACTCCTGAAATCAGACAGTTTCGGGGTCACAGAACTGCAGCTGCTCCACCAACTCATCATCACCTCCTGAGAGAGGCTGGAGCCCTCACCTTCCTGCTGGAGACTGTCCCTCCTGGCGCCGCGCGGCTCTGCTGGCTCCGGGTTCGAGCCTCAGCACACTTGGGGACCTGGGAGCAGGAGAGCGCAGTCAGGCCGGAGGAGGTGAGGGCTGAGCTGGCGAGGGGCGAGGGTGTACTCACCCCAGCTCTGAGGGGAGCGCTGATCTCTCTGCTGAACCCCGACTCTGTGACAGAACCCCGAGCCAGCCTGGGCCAACACTCACTGCCCTGAAAACACAGACACACCGTCGCTCAGATACGACACGCCTAGACAGACCGACACACCGAGACACACACGGATACACAGAGACACACAGACACATCGAGAGACAAACAGACACACCGTCGCTCAGATACGACACGCCTAGACAGACCGACACACCGAGACACACACGGATACACAGAGACACACAGACACATCGAGAGACACACAGACACACCGTTGCTCAGATACGACACGCCTAGACAGACCGACACACCGAGACACACACGGACACACCGAGACACACTCGCTCAGATACGACACGCCTCGACAGACCGACACACCGAGACACACACGGACACATTGAGAAACACACGGACACACCAAGACACCGAGAGACACATCGAAACGCACAGACACACCGAGAGACACACCAAGACACACTGACACATCGAGAGACACACAGACACACCGTCGCTCAGATACAACACGCCTAGACAGACTGGCACACCGAGACACATACGGACACATCGAGACACACTGACACATTGAGAAACACACGAACGCACCAAGACACACCGACACACCAAGAGACACACCGAAACACACAGACACATCGAGAGACACACCAAGACACACAGACACACCGAGAGACACAGACACGCCGTCGCTCACAGATACCGACGCACCGAGAGACACACTGACACACCGAGAGACACACCGACACACCGTTGCTCAGACAGACAGTTACCTGCAGAGTCTGGGATGGCAGGAAGTCTGTTTTCATGATGGTGTTTCTTGTCAGGTGAGCTGAGTCATCAGGCTGGAGAGACCAGCATCACCCAGTCAGCACAGGGCAGGGAGCAGAGAGATGGGTGTGAGGCAGTGCGAGAGAGAGACAGGCAGACAGTGAAAGAGTGATGAATAATAATAAGAAACGTTATTTTTTTATAGCGCCTTTAAAGGTGGCTTCTCAAAGTGCTGATAAGACAGGCAGACTGTGACAATGAGACAGAGAGAGAGTGAGACAGTGAGAAAATGAGACAGGCTGTGAGGGAGTGAGACAGGTAGACTGTGAGGGAGTGAGACAGGTAGACTGTGAGAGAGTGAGACAGAGAGAATGAGACAGGCAGACTGTGAGGGAGTGAGACAGTGAGAGAATGAGACAGGCAGACTGTGGGAGAGAGAGACTGACCCCGCTGATACTGGGAGTGTTGCCTCTGGGGACAAAGGTGAATGGTTGGACCTCTGACCCCTGCGTGAACCCTGACCCCTGCTGTTGGCCAATAGTTCTGTGCTGCAGGTTCACTGAGGGAAACAAGGGCAGCAAAGACACAAGAGCAGAGACAATATCATCTCAGCACCCAGAGAGCAACCACTACTCAGGACACCCCCCTGTACCAGGGTAGAAACAGGGTGTGGCAGCGAGCTATCAGCGTTTACTCCCTAGCTAAAAAAGCACAACAACGTCTCCCCTTCCTGGAGCAACTGAGAAGGGCAAACCTCCCCCCCATACTATCCACATTCTACAGAGGCTCCATCGAGAGCATCTTGACCAACTGCATCAGTGTCTGGTTTGGGAATTGTAAGATCTCAGACCGCAAGTCCCTGCAACCAGCTGTCAATACAGCAGGAAACATCACTGGAGCCTCCCTTCCGTCCAGTCAGGACATCTACTGTACCCCACACGCTGCACACACCAAGCCTTCAGGATCATGGACGATCCCTCCCACCCCTCCTGCAACCTCTGCCCTCCTACCATCTGGTAAAAGGTATCGCAGTACACAGCCCAGCTCCACCAGACTCTGTCACAGCTTTCTTCCACAGGCTGTCAGGCCCCTCAACACCCTGGTACCCACTGCACCTACTCCAAATCTGGAAACTTAGTTCTTTTTTGCCTAATGTCAGGCACACTGTCTGATGTGTTCTTTGCACAATCCTGTAAAGTAACTTGCAGTCTGCACATTGCACTTTATGTACCCTGAACCCTGTCAGAAATGTCCATGTCTATAGCATTGTCTTGTCAGTGTCTGTCTGTATTCGCACCGCAGACCAGGAGAACGATATCTCGCTCCTCTGTATACTTGTACATGGCTGGACTGACAAATAAACTTGAACTTGAACCACCAAGGAGTCCTACAGGGTAAATACTGCAGCAGTGAGCCATAGGCGTTTACCGTGGTGTCCTACAGGGTAAATACTGGGTCAGTCAGGTACAGTATCTGTGTTTACCGCGGTGTCCTACGGGCTAAATACTGCGTCAGTCAGGTACAGTATCTGTGTTTACCATGGTGTCCTACGGGGTAAATACTGCGTCAGTCAGGTACGGTATCTGTGTTTACCGCGGTGTCCTACGGGGTAAATACTGCAACAGTTCATTATCAGTATCCTACCTGGACCTGCTGGGCCAGTGGCAAATGGGACAAAGTGGCCCTGATACTCTGACTGATGCAACATTTTGCCCTGCAGAGGTAGAGACAGAGGAGAGAGGAGAGAGGAGAGAGGAGAGAGGAGAGAGGAGAGAGGAGGGTTAATACAAAGGTTACAGCAGCACAGAACAACAATCACAGCTCATACTACCCTGCAATAGCAATAGAAAACACTCGCTGCTCCTATCCACCCCCTCTCCTCCCTCCTGTCTCCCTCTCCCGTCTCTCCTTAGTCTCCCGCACTCTCACTCCTCCTCACTCCTCTCTCCACAGCTGTGTCCCGCAGGTATGCACTCTCCCTCTTCCCGCGGATCTGGGGCAGAGGCTCCGAGCCGTCCGGGCGGCAGAGCGGCAGGAAGTGCCTGTGAGTCACCGACTGGAGGCTGTCCAGCAGGGAGAGCCTGAGGAGAGAAAGAGGAACATCTCACTCTTCCAATACGGACTCACTCCAGATTCACACTGTACTCTTCCAATACAGACTCACTCCAGATTCACACCACACCCTTACAATACAGACTCACTCCAGATTCACATTGTACTCTTCCAATACAGACTGACTCCAGATTCACATTGTACTCTTCCAATACAGACTGACTCCAGATTCACACTATACTCTTCCAATACAGACTGACTCCAGATTCACACTGTACTCTTCCAATACAGATTCACACCAGATTCACACTGTACTCTTCCAATACAGATTCACACCAGATTTACACCACACTCTTAAAATCCAGACTCACTCCAAAGAATTTCTCCCCCTCTGTCCTTTCCTCCTCCATCTCCTGTCTGCTCCTCCTCCATCTCCACCTTCTCTCCATCTCTCCTGTCTCCCCAGTCTCCTCCTCTCCCTCTCTCCTGTCTCCCCAGTCTCCTCCTCTCCCTCTCTCCCATCTCCTCCCCTCCCTCTCTCCAGTCTCCCTGGTCTCCTCCTCTCTCCCATCTCCCCAGTCTCCTCCTCTCTCCCATCCCCCTGGTCTCCTCCTCTCCCTCTCTCCCATCTCCCTGGGCTCCTCCTCTCCCTCTCTCCCATCTCCCAGCGTACCCCAGCGGGGGGTTGTCCGTGCGGTCCAGGCTGGGCTGGTAATGCAGAACAGGGCGCAGGTTGGCGGCGTACCCTGTCCCAGAGTGACGCCCCGGCCGGGGGACAAACTGCGCGGTTCCTAGAACAGAGCAGGGGGAGAACAGGAGAAAGAGAAAGGAGCTGAGCTCCTCGATCCGTGAAAACTGCGTCTGCCTGCACTCCTCCCCCCTCGCGCAGTACCCCCACTCACCATAGGAGGCGCTGTAGGAGGTGCTGTAGAAGCTCAGGGGGTTCACATCCGCGCCCACGCTGGCCAACACACTGGGGCAGGGCCGACCTACTGCAACTCGCGCCATCATCTGAGAGAGAGGAGGCACAGGAGAGCAGAGCGGGAGAGGAGAGGAGGAACAGGAGAGCAGGGGGACAGGAGAGGAGAGTGGGGACAGGAGAGGAGAGCAGGGACAGGAGAGCAGGGGGACAGGAGAGGAGAGTGGGGACAGGAGAGCAGGGACAGAAGAGGAGGGGGACAGGAGAGGAGAGGATGGATGGGAGAGGAGAGCAGTGAGGTTCTCCAGGTTATAGCACCAAGGACACCGTAGGAGTACAGACAGCCTGGCTTAGAGGGCAGGATAGACAACAGATACACCCCCAGTGTCCCTCACTGACACACTGGAGGAACTGAGTCTCTTTAGTCTGAAGGGAGTGTCCCACACCGACAGGCTGGAGGAACTGAGTCTCTTTAGTCTGAAGGGAGTGTCCCACACCGACAGGCTGGAGGAACTGAGTCTCTTTAGTCTGAAGGGAGTGTCCTTCACTGACAGGCCGGAGGAATGGATTCTCTTTAGTCTAAAGGGAGTGTCCCACACAGACATGCTGGAGGAACTGAGTCTCTTTAGTTTTGAATAGAGTGGACTGCAATGGGACCTGATGCAAGTAAACCAGTGGGCATCTTTATGGTCAGCAGTCACACAAACCAATGGACTGGAAACTACAGGGACAGCAGGAGGCACTGCTGTACACTCAGGGGGTTGGGAGTGTGGAACTGGCCTCCCTGCCACCGTATTGAACCCAGTACCCTGGGTCCTTTGGAGAAACATCTGTTCAGTTCTGTTTATATGTGCAATGAAATGCTTATTTGCATGAACGCTCCAATACAAAGACATTAAGGAAACCCTAAAATACAGAACAGCAGCAGCAACCACAAAAAAGTTCAATAACATACAACTTAAACACAACTGGATCCACTGTCCACTCGTGTGGATGAGATCAAAGAGCCACGAACACGCGGGTCTGAGCCCTGTCTGGTGGTCCTGCTGGCTCCCTCTTGCAGGATATCGCCTCCGAAACCCTTACCTGTGTCCAACAGGATCTCTGCGGATGGAGCTGGGATCTGTCTCCCGGGCTGCGACCCAAACACGGCGTCTCCCGGCAACAGTATCCAGGGTGACTGACGGGGAGAAGAGAGAAACGTCACAGACGCCTGGAAAAGACGTCAGTGAGCTGCCTTGAGAATGTGAATTTCTTCTCGCGCACTCGCTGGTTTTCAAAGCGCAATGAGCAGAAACCAGGTGGCGTCTAAACTACTGTGCGGATGCGGCCAGCAAGATGTTATCTGAGACGTTTTAAGATGGCATTTGAACCAGCAGTGAGGGAGACGGGCTCTATATAAATGCAAGGTATTATTATTAAATTAAAGCTTTTGAAAAAATCAGGCCACATGTCGTATCACCTAGAAATATCAGATTGTTTCCTATTTCCACGGAGGCGTCAGTGCAGCCTGTGGGCACTTCTACACAGCACGGCCGCTCGCTCCGGTCGGGAGTTGCGCTGATAGTCTCGGCTTTATGGTAGCCGGGACGTCACGGGATCTGACGTCACTGCCAGAGGCTCGCGGGAGGAGGAAGCCGTTTCCATGGTGAGGGAACATGGCGTCTGTCGGTGAGTGAAGAACTGACCGTCTGTGTGAAGCGTGAAATACCCCTGTCGCGCTGTCGGTACCGGTAAACCCCGGCTGGACCGGGTGAGAGAGCTGAACCGGCTGGGCGGCCCGGGTTTCCGTTTCGGCTCTGTTTCTGCACTTCAATTTGCCGTGGAGCTGAAGTGCCTGGACGAACAGTCCGGCGAACAGCGTGGTACAGCGCAGTAAAGTGTGGTAAAGTACAGTAAAGCACAGCGAGGGGTGTAACAACGCAGTAAAGTGTGGTAAAGTACAGTAAAGCACAGCGAGGGGTGGTACAGTGCAGTAAAGTGTGGTAAAGTACAGTAAAGCACAGCGAGGGGTGTTACAGTGCAGTAAAGTGTGGTAAAGTACAGTAAAGCACAGCGAGGGGTGTTACAGCGCAGTAAAGTGTGGTAAAGTACAGTAAAGCACAGTTAGGTTGTTACAGTGCGGTAAAGTACAGTAAAGAACAGCGAGGGGTGGTACAGTGCAGTAAACTGTGGTAAAGTACAGTAAAGCACAGTGAGGGGTGGTACAGTGCAGTAAAGTGTGGTAAAGTACAGTGTTGGTATGTTGGTATTGTGTTGTGGTGTTCAACACAATATCATTACACCATAACTTCATATAACCATAACCAGCCTTCTGTCTTCTTACAGGTAAGAGGGAGGACACTGTATCCTGCTGGTGTCTCTGGGATAGAGGGAGGAGAGGGAATGGGAGGAGAGGGGAGGGAAAGAGATGGGAGAGGAGGGATAGAGGGAGGAGAGAGGAGGGACAGAGGGAGGAGAGAGGAGGGAGAGGATGGACAGAGGGAGGAGAGAGATGAGAGAGGAGGGACAGAGGGAGGAGAGATGGGAGAGGAGGGAGAAGAGAGATGGGAGAGGAGGAGTACAGGGAGGAGAGAGATGGGAGAGGAGGGACAGAGGGAGGAGAGAGATGGGAGAGGAGGAGTACAGGGAGGAGAGAGATGTGTAGGAAAGATAAGGATAGAGGAAGGACAGGAAAGGAGCAGAGCTGGGAAGTGAGGGTGTTAGGAAGCTGGGAGGAGGAATAGGCGCAGGGTGTCAGGGTGTCCGAGTCAGCATCAGCTCCTTGACCTGTGCCTGCAGCTGCCCTCTGCTCCACTACAGGTCCTGCTGTACCTCACTGGCTGGTACTTTGCTGTCTTCTTCATTGCTGAGATTCTCATGTTCGTGTACAAAGGTTAGTGCCCTCTAACCCTGAGCCTTAATTAAAACACACTCATGTCGAACAACATGATGAACGTGAATTTGAATATCTGCTGTTGTTTTGATCCCTCAATAAACAGTAACCCCCCTCTCTCTCTCTCAGGGTGTTATATACACTAACCCCCCTCTCTCTCAGGGTGTTATATACACTAACCCCCCTCTCTCTCTCAGGGTGTTATATACAGTAACCCCTCTCTCTCTGTAAGGGTGTTATATACACTAACCCCTCTCTCTCAGGGTGTTATAGACACTAACCCCCCTCTCTCTCAGGGTGTTATAGACACTAACCCCCCTCTCTCTCAGGGTGTTATATACAGTAACCCCCCTCTCTCTCTCAGGGTGTTATAGACACTAACCCCCCTCTCTCTTAGGGTGTTATATACAGTAACCCCCCTCTCTCTCTCAGGGTGTTATATACACCAACCCCCCTCTCTCTCTGTCAGGGTGTTATGAACAGTAACCCCTCTCTCTCTCAGGGTGTGATATACACTAACCCCCCCCTCTCTCTCTCAGGGTGTTATATATATTAACCCCCCTCTCTATGTGCAGGAGTTCTGTTGCCCTATCCCCCTGCAAACCTGACCCTTGACCTGGTGCTGTTGTTCCTGTTCCTGGGACTGGAGATCTTGCGCCTCTTCTACGGTCAGGAGCACAGTCTACGTGTGTGTGTGAGAGTGTGTTTGTGTGTCCTGTGTGTTTGTGTCTGACCCTCACGCTGTGTGTCCTGTGTGTTTGTGTCTGACCCTCACGCTGTGTGTCCTGTATGTTTGTGTCTGACCCTCACGCTGTGTGTCCTGTGTCTTTGTGTCTGACCCTCACGCTGTGTGTCCAGTGTGTTTGTGTCTGACCCTCACGCTGTGTGTCCTGTGTGTTTGTGTCTGACCCTCACGCTGTGTGTCCTGTGTGTGTGTCTGACCCTCACGCTGTGTGTCCTGTGTGTTTGTGTCTGACCCTCACGCTGTGTATCCTGTGTGTTTGTGTCTGACCCTCACGCTGTGTGTCCTGTGTGTTTGTGCCTGACCCTCGCTGTGTGTCCTGTGTGTGTGTCTGACCCTCACGCTGTGTGTCCTGTGTGTTTGTCTGACCCTCACGCTGTGTATCCTGTGTGTTTGTGTCTGACCCTCACGCTGTGTGTCCTGTGTGTGTGTCTGACCCTCACGCTGTGTCCTGTGTGTTTGTGTCTGACCCTCACACTGTGTCCTGTGTGTTTGTGTCTGACCCTCACGCTGTGTGTCCTGTGTGTTTGTGTCTGACCCTCACGCTGTGTGTCCTGTGTGTTTGTGCCTGACCCTCGCTGTGTATCCTGTGTGTTTGTGTCTGACCCTCACGCTGTGTGTCCTGTGTGTTTGTGTCTGACCCTCACGCTGTGTGTCCTGTGTGTTTGTGTCTGACCCTCACGCTGTGTGTCCAGTGTGTTTGTGTCTGACCCTCACGCTGTGTGTCCTGTGTGTTTGTGTCTGACCCTCACGCTGTGTGTCCTGTGTGTGTGTCTGACCCTCGCTGTGTGTCCTGTGTGTTTGTGTCTGACCCTCACGCTGTGTGTCCTGTGTGTGTGTCTGACCCTCACACTGTGTCCTGTGTGTTTGTGTCTGACCCTCACGCTGTGTCCTGTGTGTTTGTGTCTGACCCTCACGCTGTGTGTCCTGTGTGTTTGTGCCTGACCCTCGCTGTGTGTCCTGTGTGTTTGTGTCTGACCCTCACGCTGTGTGTCCTGTGTGTTTGTGCCTGACCCTCGCTGTGTGTCCTGTGTGTTTGTGTCTGACCCTCACGCTGTGTGTCCTGTGTGTGTGTCTGACCCTCACGCTGTGTGTCCTGTGTGTTTGTGTCTGACCCTCACGCTGTGTGTCCTGTGTGTTTGTGCCTGACCCTCGCTGTGTGTCCTGTGTGTTTGTGTCTGACCCTCACGCTGTGTGTCCTGTGTGTTTGTGTCTGACCCTCATGCTGTGTGTCCTGTGTGTCTGACCCTCATGCTGTGTGTGTGTCTGACCCTCACGCTGTGTGTGTGTGTGTGTGTGTGTGTGTGTGTCTGACCCTCACGCTGTGTGTGTGTGTGTGTGTGTGTGTCTGACCCTTATGCTTTGTGTGTGTCTGACCCTCACGCTGTGTGTGTTTGTGTGTGTGTCTGACCCTCAGGCTGTGTGTGCTGTGTCCTCAGGCTGTGTGTGCTGTGTCCTCAGACTGTGTGTCCTGTGTGTCCTGTGTCCTCAGGCTGTGTGATGTGTGTCCTGTGTCCTCAGGCTGTGTGTGCTGTGTGTGCTGTGTCCTCAGGCTGTGTGTGCTGTGTGTGCTGTGTCCTCAGGCTGTGTGTGCTGTGTGTCCTGTGTCCTCAGGCTGTGTGATGTGTGTCCTGTGTCCTCAGACTGTGTGTGCTGTGTGTCCTGTGTCCTCAGACTGTGTGTCCTGTGTGTCCTGTGTCCTCAGACTGTGTGTCCTGTGTGTCCTGTGTCCTCAGGCTCGAAGGGGAACCTGTGTCAGCACTCGCTCACGCTGGGGCTCAGTGTGGGGCTGCTGGTTCCCTGCGCTGTTCTCTCTGTCTACTTCCTGCTGCTGCAGACCTTCGTGCTGCGTCTGGAGCTGCTGCTCAACGCCGTCCTGCTGGTCTTCTACTGCCTGGAGCTGCTGCTGGGCCTGGTCACCCTGACTGCCCTGTCCAGGTACTGACCCCCGAGACAGTCACCCTGACTGCCCTGTCCAGGTACTGACCCCTGAGACACGGTCACTCTGACTGCCCTGTCCAGGTACTGACACACAGAGACACGGTCACTCTGACTGCCCTGTCCAGGTACTGACCCCTGAGACACGGTCACTCTGACTGCCCTGTCCAGGTACTGACACACTGAGACACGGTCACCCTGACTGCCCTGTCCAGGTACTGACACACAGAGACACGGTCACTCTGACTGCCCTGTCCAGGTACTGACCCCTGAGACACGGTCACCCTGACTGCCCTGTCCAGGTACTGACCCCTGAGACACGGTCACTCTGACTGCCCTGTCCAGGTACTGACACACAGAGACACGGTCACTCTGACTGCCCTGTCCAGGTACTGACCCCTGAGACACGGTCACCCTGACTGCCCTGTCCAGGTACCGACCCACTGAGACATGGTCACTCTGGGACACTTTCTCTGTCCATCTTGCAGGTCCAGTCATGTGTATTAGAGGCGTCTCAGTAACAGACTCTGAGCAGCACGGGGACAGCAGTCGGATCCCGAGACGGAGGAGTCGAGTTCTGACGCTGCAGCGGGGCGGTGTTCCCGAAGACAGGCCCGTGTGCGGTTCGGAGCAGCGGCGGGGCGGTGTTCCCGAAGACAGGCCCGTGTGCGGTTCGGAGCAGCGGCGGGGCGGTGTTCCCGAAGACAGGCCCGTGTGCGGTTCCGAGCAGCGGCGGGGCGGTGTTCCCGAAGACAGGCCCGTGTGCGGTTCGGAGCAGCAGAGGGGCGGTGTTCCCGAAGACAGGCCCGTGTGCGGTTCCGAGCAGCGGCGGGGCGGTGTTCCCGAAGACAGGCCCGTGTGTGCGGTTCCGAGCCGCGGCGGGGCGGTGTTCCCGAAGACAGGCCCATGCGTGTGGTTCCGAGCAGAAGCGGGGCGGTGTTCCCGAAGACAGGCCCGTGTGCGGTTCCGAGCAGCGGCGGGGCGGTGTTCCCGAAGACAGGCCCGTGTGCGGTTCCGAGCAGCGGCGGGGCGGTGTTCCCGAAGACAGGCCCGTGTGCGGTTCGGAGCAGCAGAGGGGCGGTGTTCCCGAAGACAGGCCCGTGTGCGGTTCCGAGCAGCGGCGGGGCGGTGTTCCCGAAGACAGGCCCGTGTGTGAGGCTCCGAGCCGCGGCGGGGCGGTGTTCCCGAAGACAGGCCCGTGTGTGCGGTTCCGAGCAGCGGCGGGGCGGTGTTCCCGAAGACAGGCCCGTGTGTGAGGCTCCGAGCCGCAGCGGGGCGGTGTTCCCGAAGACAGGCCCGTGTGCGGTTCCGAGCAGCGGCGGGGCGGTGTTCCCGAAGACAGGCCCGTGTGCGGTTCCGAGCCGCGGCGGGGCGGTGTTCCCGAAGACAGGCCCGTGTGCGGTTCCGAGCAGCGGCGGGGCGGTGTTCCCGAAGACAGGCCCGTGTGCGGTTCCGAGCAGCGGCGGGGCGGTGTTCCCGAAGACAGGCCCGTGTGTGAGGCTCCGAGCCGCGGCGGGGCGGTGTTCCCGAAGACAGGCCCGTGTGTGCGGTTCCGAGCAGCAGCGGGGCGGTGTTCCCGAAGACAGGCCCGTGCGTGAGGCTCCGAGCCGCGGCGGGGCGGTGTTCCCGAAGACAGGCCCGTGTGTGAGGCTCCGAGCCGCAGCGGGGCGGTGTTCCCGAAGACAGGCCCGTGTGCGGTTCCGAGCCGCAGCGGGGCGGTGTTCCCGAAGACAGGCCCGTGTGTGCGGTTCCGAGCAGCAGCGGGGCGGTGTTCCTGAAGACAGGCCCGTGTGTGCGGTTCCGAGCCGCGAGTCGCTGGTGCTGCTGGACGCGGAGCCGTGTGTACTGTGTGATTATACATGTATATATTCACATCTGTTGTGCTCTACAGCGCTGGGGATCCGGGTGGCTTGTCAGACTGTAACAATGTCAACTTTGGAGTAAAGAGGCTTTACAGCGACTGACCACTGAGTCTGTTCCTGCCTGAGAGTCGACATTTACTAGGCGTGGTCCAGGGGTCACGGTCACCCTGACTGCTCTGTCCAGGTACTGACCCCTGAGACACGGTCACTCTGACTGCCCTGTCCAGGTACTGACACACTGAGACACGGTCACCCTGACTGCCCTGTCCAGGTACTGACACACTGAGACACGGTCACCCTGACTGCCCTGTCCAGGTACTGACCCCTGAGACACGGTCACTCTGACTCCCCTGTCCAGGTACTGACACACTGAGACACGGTCACCCTGACTGCCCTGTCCAGGTACTGACACACTGAGACACGGTCACCCTGACTGCCCTGTCCAGGTACTGACCCCTGAGACACGGTCACTCTAACAGCCCTGTCCAGGTACTGACACACTGAGACACGGTCACCCTGACTGCCCTGTCCAGGTACTGACCCCTGAGACACGGTCACCCCGACTGCCCTGTCCAGGTACTGACCCCTGAGACACGGTCACCCTGACTGCCCTGTCCAGGTACTGACACACTGAGACACGGTCACTCTAACAGCCCTGTCCTCAACTGTGTTGCAGGTCAGTGCAGTAACTGCATCAGCTCACCTGAGCCACAGGTGGTTTTTTCAGTAAGTGGATCAGCTCACCCGTGCAGCAGGTGGTTAATTCAGTCACTGGATCAGCTCACCTGTGTAGGTGTGATTATTTTAGTAAGTAGATCAGCTCACCTGCGCAGGAGGTGGTTAATTCAGTCACTGAGCCGCAGGTGGTTGTGTTAATCAGTGGATCACTGCTGCACACTGCAGTCACCCTGAGCACAGCCCCCAGCTCTCAGCCACTGAGACACAAGGACCACGACTCTAAAAACATCTGACGTCTTTTATTGTCTCCAACAGCGAGTGCTTGTCCTTCAGAGGAAATCTCTTTATTTCTCTACTTTTTCTTTATTTTTTTTTATTTTGTTACAAAAAAACAAAAAAAGGACACAAACACAGAGAAACCTCTCAAAAACGAAGGGGTGGAGGTGAGGGGCCCAGGCGTCCCGGCCTGTCCCCACCCACAAATTAAAATGAAAATAAAAAACGCGCGAGCGCACACGGCGGCCGCAGACTGCCAGCGGGTGCCCCGCGCCGGGCAGAGGGGGGCAGGGGGAGAGACGGGGCCCGCTCGAACACGCTGGGGGGTTCAGACAGCGCAGGGGCAGATAGCGTGGGTCTGTTTGTGAACAGCGAGGGGCAGCGAGAGAGGCAGGGGGCGTGAGAGGGATCTGGGGCAAACAGAGAGTGGGAGGTGGAATCCCAGAATTCCCCGGGCTGAGCAGCAGCTTTCTGGAAGGAGGCCCCATGACCCAGAGCGAGGTGCACCCCCACAGTCTCTCCTCTGTCTCCTCGGGCGGCGGGGGCTGGAATGTCCTGGAGAGAGGAGGGGGCAGAGGGGTTAGAGACCACCGTGGGGTGAGACAGGGCTGCAGCCTGAGCCCAACACTGTTCAATATCTATATCAACGAATTAGCAGGAATGTTGGAACAGTCTGCAGCTCCTGGTCTCACACTACACAACACAGAAATCAAGTTCCTGCTCTACGCAGATGACCTGGTCCTGCTGTTGCCCACAGAACAGGGGCTGCAGCAGAACCTGGCACTGCTGGAGCAGTACTGTCAGACCTGGGCACTGACAGTCAATCTGGACAAGACCAGAGTTATGGTTTTCCAGAAGAAAGCCAGACCTCAGGGAAACAGGTACAAATTCACACTGAACAACAACACATTGGAGCACACATCCAGCTACACATATCTCAGTCTCACCATCAGCTCATCTGGGAGTTTTGACCTGGCAGTGAAGGCACTCAGGGCTTTCTACACAATAAGAAGGAGGCTCTTCAACATCAACCCACCAACAAGAATCTGGCTCCAAATATCTGAAAGTGTAATCCAACTAATTGCCCTATACGGCAGTGAAGTGTGGGGTCCCCTCACAGACCAGGAGTACACTCAATGGGACGAACACCCCACAGAAACTCTGCACATGGAGATCTGTAGAAACATCCTCCGTGTGCAGAGAAAAACTCCTAACAACGGGTGCAGGGCCAAATTAGGTCAGTACCCACTATTGATAAACATACAGAAAAGAGTATTAAAGTATTGGCTACACCTAAAAAACAGTGACCAAAATTCCTACCACCACAAAGCCCTGCTGAGCCAAGAGCTGAGCCCAAAACAGAGCCCCCTGAGCCAGCTGGTCCTGAGGCTCACTGACCTGAGCCACACCGACACTAACCAGCCTCAGGACAGCACTGCTAGAGCACCACAACTCAGACTCAACCACATCACAGCACAGATCAAACAGCAATATCTCACACACTGGGACACACACACACAAACACAACATAAACTGGAATGCTACAGAACCCTAAACAGACAATACACACTAGCCGAATATTTGACCAAGATAAGAAACAGCAAAAAGAAACAGACCCTGATGAAGTACAGGCTCAGTGACCACAGCCTGGCCAGAGAAACTGGACACGGGCAGACCTGCCTGCCCAGAGAGGACAGGCTGTGCTCCCACTGCCAGCGGGGAGAAATAGAGACAGAGGTGCACTTCCTACTGCACTGTGACAGATACTCTGGGATTAGAGAAACATTCTTCCCTGAATTTCCACATCTAATCTCAGAATTTCCACACCTGCCAGAATCACAAGTCCGAATCCTATTGGGAGAGGGAGGAGGGAACTCAGTTGAATTGGCAGCCAAGTGTGTGATCTCCTGTCACAGCCTGAGGAACAGTGAGCCTGTCTCTCAATATTAATAATACAGTGTGTGATCTCCTGTCCCAGCCTGAGGAACAGTGAGCCTGTCTCTCAATAATAATAATACAGTGTGTGATCTCCTGTCCCAGCCTGAGGAACAGACAGTGAGCCTGTCTCTCAATAATAATAATAGTGTGTGATCTCCTGTCCCAGCCTGAGGAACAGACAGTGAGCCTGTCTCTCAATAATTATAATACAGTGTGTGATCTCCTGTCCCAGCCTGAGGAACAGTGAGCCTGTCTCTCAATAATAATAATACAGTGTGTGATCTCCTGTCCCAGCCTGAGGAACAGACAGTGAGCCTGTCTCTCAATAATAATAATACAGTGTGTGATCTCCTATCCCAGCCTGAGGAACAGACAGTGAGCCTGTCTCTCAATAGTTATAATACAGTGTGTGATCTCCTGTCCCAGCCTGAGGAACAGTGAGCCTGTCTCTCAATATTAATAATACAGTGTGTGATCTCCTGTCCCAGCCTGAGGAACAGTGAGCCTGTCTCTCAATAATAATAATACAGTGTGTGATCTCCTGTCCCAGCCTGAGGAACAGACAGTGAGCCTGTCTCTCAATAATAATAATACAGTGTGTGATCTCCTGTCCCTGCCTGAGGAACAGTGAGCCTGTCTCTCAATAATAATAATACAGTGTGTGATCTCCTGTCCCAGCCTGAGGAACAGACAGTGAGCCTGTCTCTCAATAATAATAATACAGTGTGTGATCTCCTGTCCCAGCCTGAGGAACAGACAGTGAGCCTGTCTCTCAATAATAATAATACAGTGTGTGATCTCCTGTCCCAGCCTGAGGAACAGACAGTGAGCCTGTCTCTCAATAATAATAATACAGTGTGTGATGGAGGAGGAGAGAGAGAGACAGGCAGGGAGGGAGGTGTGGAGAAAGAGAGAGAGAGACAGGTAGGCAGGCTCACCGGTCCTAGCGATGTCTGTCCCTGTGCTCGCGGTGTCTCTCCCTCTCGCCACTGAGAGATCGTTCCCGGTGGCGCCGTGAGCCCCCGTCCCAGGGCTGGCTGTGGGACCCCTCCCTCTCGCGCTCTCGTTCCCGGTCCCGATCCCTCTCGCGATCCCGGTCCCGATCCCTCTCGCGGTCCCGGTCCCGATCCCTCTCGCGGTCCCGGTCCCGAGAGCGGTGTCGTTTCCTGAGGGGGCGGGAGGAGACAGGTGGACCCATGACTGCGGGGTCAACACACCCTGCTCAACCCTTTCACCCTCTCACTCCTGTGCTCCTGAGTCACACTGTCTCACCCTCTCACTCCGGTGCTCCTGAGTCACACTGTCTCACCCTCTCACTCCTGTGCTCCTGAGTCACACTGTCTCACCCTCTCACTCCTGTGCTCCTGAGTCACACTGTCTCACCCTCTCGCTCCGGTGCTCCTGAGTCACACTGTCTCACCCTCTCGCTCCGGTGCTCCTGAGCCACACTGTCTCACCCTCTCGCTCCGGTGCTCCTGAGTCACACTGTCTCACCCTCTCGCTCCGGTGCTCCTGAGTCACACTGTCTCACCCTCTCGCTCCTGTGCTCCTGAGTCACACTGTCTCACCCTCTCACTCCGGTGCTCCTGAGTCACACTGTCTCACCCTCTCACTCTTGTGCTCCTGAGTCACACTGTCTCACCCTCTCGCTCCGGTGCTCCTGAGTCACACTGTCTCACCCTCTCGCTCCGGTGCTCCTGAGTCACACTGTCTCACCCTCTCGCTCCGGTGCTCCTGAGTCACACTGTCTCACCCTCTCGCTCCGGTGCTCCTGAGTCACACTGTCTCATCCTCTCACTCCTGTGCTCCTGAGTCACACTGTCTCACCCTCTCGCTCCGGTGCTCCTGAGTCACACTGTCTCACCCTCTCGCTCCGGTGCTCCTGAGTCACACTGTCTCACCCTCTCGCTCCGGTGCTCCTGAGTCACACTGTCTCACCCTCTCGCTCCGGTGCTCCTGAGTCACACTGTCTCACCCTCTCGCTCCGGTGCTCCTGAGTCACACTGTCTCACCCTCTCACTCTTGTGCTCCTGAGTCACACTGTCTCACCCTCTCGCTCCGGTGCTCCTGAGTCACACTGTCTCACCCTCTCGCTCCGGTGCTCCTGAGTCACACTGTCTCACCCTCTCGCTCCGGTGCTCCTGAGTCACACTGTCTCACCCTCTCACTCCTGTGCTCCTGAGTCACACTGTCTCACCCTCTTGCTCCGGTGCTCCTGAGTCACACTGTCTCACCCTCTCGCTCCGGTGCTCCTGAGTCACACTGTCTCACCCTCTCACTCTGGCGCTCCTGAGTCACACTGTCTCACCCTCTCACTCTTGTGCTCCTGAATCACACTGTCTCACCCTCTCAGTCTGGTGCTCCTAAGTCACACTGTCTCACCCTCTCACTCCTGTGCTCCTGAGTCACACCCTCTCACTCCTGTGCTCCTGAGTCACATCCTCTCGCTCCGGTGCTCCTGAGTCACACTGTCTCACCCTCTTGCTCCGGTGCTCCTGAGTCACACTGTCTCACCCTCTCACTCCTGTGCTCCTGAGTCACACCCTCTCACTCCTGTGCTCCTGAGTCACACTGTCTCACCCTCTCACTCTGGTGCTCCTGAGTCACACTGTCTCACCCTCTCACTCTGGTGCTCCTGAGTCACACTGTCTCACCCTCTCACTCCTGTGCTCCTGAGTCACACTGTCTCACCCTCTCGCTCCGGTGCTCCTGAGTCACACTGTCTCACCCTCTCGCTCCGGTGCTCCTGAGTCACACTGTCTCACCCTCTCACTCTTGTGCTCCTGAGTCACACTGTCTCACCCTCTCACTCCTGTGCTCCTGAGTCACACTGTCTCACCCTCTCACTCTGGTGCTCCTGAGTCACACTGTCTCACTCCGGTGCTCCTGAGTCACACTGTCTCACTCTCTCACTCTGGTGCTCCTGAGTCACACTGTCTCACCCTCTCACTCCTGTGCTCCTGAGTCACACTGTCTCATCCTCTCACTCCTGTGCTCCTGAGTCACACTGTCTCACCCTCTCGCTCCGGTGCTCCTGAGTCACACTGTCTCACCCTCTCGCTCCGGTGCTCCTGAGTCACACTGTCTCACCCTCTCGCTCCGGTGCTCCTGAGTCACACTGTCTCACCCTCTCGCTCCGGTGCTCCTGAGTCACACTGTCTCACCCTCTCGCTCCGGTGCTCCTGAGTCACACTGTCTCACCCTCTCACTCTTGTGCTCCTGAGTCACACTGTCTCACCCTCTCGCTCCGGTGCTCCTGAGTCACACTGTCTCACCCTCTCGCTCCGGTGCTCCTGAGTCACACTGTCTCACCCTCTCGCTCCGGTGCTCCTGAGTCACACTGTCTCACCCTCTCACTCCTGTGCTCCTGAGTCACACTGTCTCACCCTCTTGCTCCGGTGCTCCTGAGTCACACTGTCTCACCCTCTCGCTCCGGTGCTCCTGAGTCACACTGTCTCACCCTCTCACTCTGGCGCTCCTGAGTCACACTGTCTCACCCTCTCACTCTTGTGCTCCTGAATCACACTGTCTCACCCTCTCAGTCTGGTGCTCCTAAGTCACACTGTCTCACCCTCTCACTCCTGTGCTCCTGAGTCACACCCTCTCACTCCTGTGCTCCTGAGTCACATCCTCTCGCTCCGGTGCTCCTGAGTCACACTGTCTCACCCTCTTGCTCCGGTGCTCCTGAGTCACACTGTCTCACCCTCTCACTCCTGTGCTCCTGAGTCACACCCTCTCACTCCTGTGCTCCTGAGTCACACTGTCTCACCCTCTCACTCTGGTGCTCCTGAGTCACACTGTCTCACCCTCTCACTCTGGTGCTCCTGAGTCACACTGTCTCACCCTCTCACTCCTGTGCTCCTGAGTCACACTGTCTCACCCTCTCGCTCCGGTGCTCCTGAGTCACACTGTCTCACCCTCTCGCTCCGGTGCTCCTGAGTCACACTGTCTCACCCTCTCACTCTTGTGCTCCTGAGTCACACTGTCTCACCCTCTCACTCCTGTGCTCCTGAGTCACACTGTCTCACCCTCTCACTCTGGTGCTCCTGAGTCACACTGTCTCACTCCGGTGCTCCTGAGTCACACTGTCTCACTCTCTCACTCTGGTGCTCCTGAGTCACACTGTCTCACCCTCTCACTCCTGTGCTCCTGAGTCACACTGTCTCACCCTCTCACTCTGGTGCTCCTGAGTCACACTGTCTCACTCTCTCTCTCTGGAGTGACGCTGTCTCACCGTGAACCGTAGGACCGGGTCTCGATGGAGTACAGACAGTCCTTCAGCGAGGTCACCAGCGCCCGACAGCGCTCATCGCTGCACACGCGCGACTGCTTGATTACCGCGATCGCCGTCAGCAGCGTCTCTATGGCAACGGGGAAGTCACCTGGGACAGGGCAGGGTGGTTAGTGTCCAGAGCCTGGTACAGTGCCCAGTCTTGGGTGCAGTGTCCAGTATCCAGTCTCAGTCCTGTGCAGTGTCCAGTCACAGTCCAGTGGGGTGTCCAGTGTCCAGTCTCAGTCCTGTGCGGTGTCCAGTGTCCAGTCTCAGTCCAGTGTCCAGTCTCAGTCCTGTGCGGTGTCCAGTGTCCACTGTCCAGTCTCAGTCCAGTGCAATGTCCAGTCTCAGTCCAATGCAGTGTCCAGTCTCAGCCCTGTGCAGTGTCCAGTGTCCAGTGTCCAGTCCTCTCACCGGAGCTGGCGCCGGACACAGCCTTGGCCATGGCGCTGCTGGCGATCGCTCGGTTCCTGTTCAAGAGCTCCTCGACCTCCGTGTCTGTCAGGGGGGCTGTGGGGGCGTCCCCCTCCCTGCAGAGACAGCAGGACACAGTGGACATGACCTCATGCAGGACGACCGAGCCACACAAGAGCACAAGCGACCCAAAGACCACCCCCTCTCACCCCCAACCCAGCCCCCCTCTCTCTCACCCCCCAACCCCCAATCTGTGTCTGTCACGCTCACCTGTGTGCGTGCGTGCCTCACGCTCACCTGTGTGCGTGCGTGCCTCACGCTCACCTGTGTGCGTGCGTGCGTCACGCTCACCTGTGTGCGTGCGTGCGTGCGTCACGCTCACCTGTGTGCGTGCGTGCGTGCGTCACGCTCACCTGTGTGCGTGCGTGCGTGCGTCACGCTCACCTGTGTGCGTGCGTGCGTGCGTCACGC
Source organism: Atractosteus spatula (assembly GCF_055471065.1). Taxonomy (NCBI): domain Eukaryota; kingdom Metazoa; phylum Chordata; class Actinopteri; order Semionotiformes; family Lepisosteidae; genus Atractosteus; species Atractosteus spatula. The sequence goes on along the minus strand of NC_142721.1, from coordinate 17,400,051 downwards.
TCACCTGTGTGCGTGCGTGCGTGCGTCACGCTCACCTGTGTGCGTGCGTGCGTGCGTCACACTCACCTGTGTCTGGTATAGGCTGTGTTGCTGTGCGCTGGTTGGCTGTAGCCTTCAGGTGTGGGCGGGAAGAAGGCAGGGTTGAGGTGCATGGTGGGCGCAGCCTGGCTGGGCAGGTGAGGGGGGGGAGGGTGGTACAGGTGAGGGAGGGGTGGCATGGGCGGGGGAGGGGGGGGCAGGCCGGGTGGGGGGTGGAAGGGGCGGGGCAGGTCTCCCGCAAAGGGAGGGGGGCGGCTGTAGAACGGCGGGGGGAGAGAGGAGGGCTTGTCTGAGGGGGGGTGGGGGTGGGGATGGGGGGGTGGGTGGGGGTGATGGTCAGGGGACGAGCCAGGGGGGCGGGAGTCTCCAAAATCCAGAGAATCCCGAGGCTGAGAGCGCTGAGGGACTCCTGAGACACAGAGAGGAGAGAGCAGGTCAGCCAGACCACAGCCTGGGGCAACAGGTCAGCCAGACCACAGCCTGGGGCAGCAGGTCAGCCAGACCACAGCCTGGGGGCAGCAGGTCAGCCAGACCACAGCCTGGGGGCAGCAGGTCAGCCAGACCACAGCCTGGGGCAGCAGGTCAGCCAGACCACAGCCCGGGCGCAGCAGGTCAGTCTAGCAAGGTCAGTCAGACCACAGCCTGGGGCAGCAGGTCAGCCAGACCACAGCCCGGGGGCAGCAGGTCAGTCCAGCAAGGTCAGTCAGACCACAGACCAGGGGCAGCAGGTCGGCCAGACCACAGCCCGGGGGCAGCAGGTCAGTCCAGCAAGGTCAGTCAGACCACAGCCCGGGGGCAGCAGGTCAGCCAGACCACAGCCCAGGGGCAGCAGGTCAGTCCAGCAAGTTCAGTCAGACCACAACCCGGGGGCAGCAGGTCAGCCAGACCACAGCCTGGGGGCAGCAGGTCAGTCTAGCAGGGTCAGTCAGACCACAGCCCGGGGCAGCAGGTCAGCCAGACCAGAATCCAGGGGAAGAAGGTCAGCCAGACCACAACCCGGGGGCAGCAGGTCAGTCCAGCAAGGTCAGCCAGACCACAGCCCGGGGGCAGCAGGTCAGTCAGACCACGGTCAGCGGGTCAGCAGGCCAGGCGGTCACTCACGTCTCTTGGCCTGCGTTTCGAACAGAGAGAAGTTCTGCCTCGTGGCGAAGCGACAGTCCACTCGCTCGCCGTTCACCTCGCACTGCGGCAGGGACTCCAGCAGCCTCTGGAGAGAGCTCTCCGACGACACCACCATCTCCGCATAGCTGCAGGGACACGGGGCAGAGGGGTGAGCGAGGGGGGGCAGAGGGGTCAGCGAGGGGGGGCGAGAGGACATGTGTTAGGGGACGCAGGCAGGGCGAAAGGCAGACTCACCCTTTGGACTGGCCGTTGGCCCGGTTCTCGGCGAACTTGATCTCCTGGATGTCCTTCACTCCGATCGCCAGGGCAGCGTCCATCAGGTCCCGGTCAGTGGTCCACTGAGTGACAGAGAGGCAGTGTTGGTGCGGGTTACAGCGCAGGCTGGGGTAGCAGGGGCAGCAGGGCGCGGCTCTTACCCAGGAGAAGTTGCCCACGTACACGGCCAGCCTCTTGCTCCGCCCCCCGCTGTACGTGTACAGGATCGCCGGCTTGTTCTCCGCCTTCGGGGGCGGGCCCTTGCCAGGGGGAGGGGCCTCCCCCTCTCCCACTGGCCTATCACGAGCCACTGTGCCAGTCAGCACGTCGTCATAGAGATCAGATGGCTCCTCCCTCCCTGTAAACTCCACCTCCTGGGAGACACAGACAAGGACAAGGGGGATGAAGGCAGAGAAAGATGGAGGAGAAAGAAGGAGCAATTTAGAGTCCCAGACTGTGAGTTAGATTATAATTTCAACCAAGCAGTGTCTCACGACTGCTCTGTCAGTGTGAGTCTGATTGTAATCCCAGTTAATAACTAATCCAGCTCCCAGTCCAGTCAGTCCAGTCCAGCCTGGAGAGTCTCAGACTGCTCTGTCAGTGTGAGTCTGATTGTAATCCCAGTTAATAACTAATCCAGCTCACAGTCCAGTCAGTCCAGTCCAGCCTGGAGAGTCTCAGACTGCTCTGTCAGTGTGAGTCTGATTATAATCCCAGTTAATAACTAATCCAGCTCACAGTCCAGTCAGTCCAGCCTGGAGAGTCTCAGACTGCTCTGTCAGTGTGAGTCTGATTATAATCCCAGTTAATAACTAATCCAGCTCACAGTCCAGTCAGTCCAGTCAGACACCCAGTGCATAGCAGTCTGATCAACTCCAGGTGGATCAGATGGAGATACATCAGTCACCTCCAGGAGGTTAAGATTTCGGCCTTGTGTTTGGACTATAAGGACTGGATCACACTGCTGTGCACTGGAGTCTCACAGCCCAGACTGGATCACACCACTGTGCACTGGAATGTCAGATCCTGGACTGGATCACAGAGCTGTGCACTGGAGTGTCAGATCCCAGCGCAGATCAGATCCCAGCGGATCACAGCGCTGTGCACTGGAGTCCGACAGCCCAGACTGGATCACACTGGTGTGCGCCGGGAGTCTCACACCCTGGACTGGATGACAGAGCTGTGCACTGGAGTCTCACAGCCCAGACTGGATCACACCAATGTGCATTGGAGTGTCAGATCCCAGACTGGATCACACCACTGTGCACTGGAGTCTCACACCCTGGACTGGATCACAATGATGTGCACTGGAGTCCGACAGCCCGGACTAGATCACACTGCTGTGCACTGGAGTGTCAGATCCCAGACTGGATCACACTGCTGTGCACTGGAGTCTCACAGCCCGGACTGGGTCACACTGCTGTGCACTGGAGTGTCAGATCCCAGACTGGATCACACTGCTGTGCACTGGAGTCTCACAGCCCGGACTGGGTCACACTGCTGTGCACTGGAGTGTCAGATCCCAGACTGGATCACAGCGCTGTGCACTGGAGTCTCACAGCCTGGACTGGGTCACACTGCTGTGCACTGGAGTGTCAGATCCCAGACTGGATCACACTGCTGTGCACTGGAGTCTCACAGCCCGGACTGGGTCACACTGCTGTGCACTGGAGTGTCAGATCCCAGACTGGATCACACTGCTGTGCACTGGAGTCTCACAGCCCTGACTGGGTCACACTGCTGTGCACTGGAGTGTCAGATCCCAGACTGGATCACACCACTGTGCACTGGAGTCTGAAAGCCCGGATTGGATCTCACAGCCTGGACTGGATCACACTGCTGTGTGCCGGGAGTCTCACAGCCCGGACTGGATCAGAGCGCTGTGCACTGGAGTGTCAGATCCCAGACTGGATCACACTGCTGTGCACTGGAGTCTCACAGCCCGGACTGGGTCACACTGCTGTGCACTGGAGTGTCAGATCCCAGACTGGATCACAGCGCTGTGCACTGGAGTCTCACAGCCTGGACTGGGTCACACTGCTGTGCACTGGAGTGTCAGATCCCAGACTGGATCACACTGCTGTGCACTGGAGTCTCACAGCCCTGACTGGGTCACACTGCTGTGCACTGGAGTGTCAGATCCCAGACTGGATCACACCACTGTGCACTGGAGTCTGAAAGCCCGGATTGGATCTCACAGCCTGGACTGGATCACACTGCTGTGTGCCGGGAGTCTCACAGCCCGGACTGGATCAGAGCGCTGTGCACTGGAGTGTCAGATCCCAGACTGGATCACACTGCTGTGCACTGGAGTGTCAGATCCCAGACTGGATCACACTGCTGTGCACTGGAGAGTCTGGTTTAGTTCCCTGCAGTTTCCACGTTCCGCGTCTCCCTACGGCTCTCGCCCCTCACCTCTGCGCTGTTCTGGTTGAACTCATCCTCGGAGTAGATGTCGATCAGCTCCGCTCCCTCGGTCGCCATCCTCGGCCTTGATATCTCGGCGCGGCCGCTGCCCCCGCAGGCTCGCCGCCTGTGAGCTCCTGTCCGCACTCGCCGCCGGCTGGTCAGCTGCTGGCGCCGCGTGTGTTACCACTATGGCCGACCGGCTGCGTGGGTCACCCCTCTGCACCCACAAAAACACTAGAATGTGTCACGATACTGTTTCTTCTGCAGTCGGTTCTGCACTATTCCTCGCTTTTTCTAAGACAGATACCGCCGCCGCTAGGTTCTCCCTATATTTCAACCTCTCCCTCCTTCCTCACTCCTCTCCCGCATACACAGCCAGACCCGGAAGCACCTCCAGCGGGTGGCAGCGTTTTGGACGCTCCGGAGTGAAACGCCACCTTCCGCCATAGAGGTTCCGGGCGTCTGAAGGTCTGATGAAGATAATGATGAGAGTCCGAAGGATCGCAGCTCAGCTCAGCACCTTATCTGAATGGCGCGCACAAGCACAAGAACTCAGCGCTGCATTGCATACTAACGAACATTTTTTCCATGTTCATCATCTTCATCTTTACAATAATATACTCGTTCTCTTCTACATTAAATTCAGGAAGATTTATTGGCACGACCAATGAATTTCAGTGCTGCCAAAGCATTTACAATTAAATCAACATCTACAAATATTTACAATACAGACACATCATAATCCATTTACATTGAGCCCTGCTGACAGAGCAGACTGCTGCCCTGTTCTCTCTCCCTCTCTCCCTCCTTTCCCTCCTCCTGGACACCCTCTTTTTCCATTCTTTATCCTTCCCTGCATCTCCCTGCCTCTCCCCCTCTCTCTCCCTCTCTGTACCACTGATGGGTACAATCAGTGTTGCCAAAGCAAATAAAAAATAATAAAATTAACACGAAACAAAACAAAAATAAAATCTACAGACATATTACAGACATTTACAACAAAGACATATTATAAAATATTTACATATACTGTAAACGTATTGAGCATTATTGGGAGACAGACTCACTGGTCCTCAGGCTGTGACAGGAGATCACATACTGGGCTGCCAGTTCAACTGAGTTCCCTCCTCCCTCTCCCAGTAGGATTGGGACCCGTTGTGATTCTGGCAGGTGTGGGAATTCTGGGATTAGATTTGTATATTTGGGGAAGAATGTTTCTCTAATCCCAGAATATTTGTCACAGTGCAGTAGGAAGTGCACCTCTGTCTCTATTTCTCCCCGCTGGCAGTGGGAGCACAGCCTGTCCTCTCTGGGCAGCCAGGTCTGCCTGTGTCCAGTTTCTCTGGCCAGGCTGTGGTCACTGAGCCTGTACTTGTCAGGGTCTGTTTCTTTTTGTTGTTTCTTATCTTGGTCAAATATTCGGCTAGTGTGTATTGTGTGTTTAGGGTTCTGTAGCATTCCAGTTTATGTTGTGTTTGTGTGTGTGTGTCTCAGTGTGTGAGATATTGCTGTTTGATCTGTGCTGTGATGTGCTTGAGTCTGGGTTGTGGTGCTCTAGCAGTGCTGTCCTGATGCTGGTTAGTGTCGGTGTTGCTCAGGTCGGTGAGCCTCAGGACCAGCTGGCTCAGGGGGCTCTGTTTTGGGCTCAGCTCTTGGCTCAGCAGGGCTTTGTGGTGGTAGGAATTTTGGCTGCTGTTTTTTAGGTGTAGCCAATACTTTAATACTCTTTTCTGTATGTTTATCAATAGTAGGTACTGACCTAATTCGGCCCTGCACCCGTTGTTAGGTGTTTTTCTCTGCACACGGAGGATGTTTCTACAGATCTCCATGTGCAGAGTTTCTGTGGGGTGTTTGTCCCATTGAGTGTAATCCTGGTCTGAGAGGGGACCCCACACTTCACTGCCGTATAGGGCAATGGGTTGGATTACACTTTCAGATATTTGGAGCCAGATTCTTGTTGGTGGGTTGATGTTGAAGAGCCTCCTTCTTATTGCGTAGAAAGCCCTGAGTGCCTTCTCCCTCAGCGCCTTCACTGCCAGGTCAAAACTCCCAGATGAGCTGATGGTGAGACCGAGATATGTGTAGCTGGATGTGTGCTCCAATGTGTTGTTGTTGATTGTGAATTTGTACCTGTTTCCCTGAGGTCTGGCTTTCTTCTGGAAAACCATAACTCTGGTCTTGTCCAGATTGACTGTCAGCGCCCAGGTCTGACAGTACTGCTCCAGCAGTGCCAGGCTCTGCTGCAGCCCCTGTTCTGGGTCCAGATGGGCTGGCAGTCCCCAGGTCTGACAGTACTGCTCCAGCAGTGCCAGGCTCTGCTGCAGCCCCTGTTCTGGGTCCAGATGGGCTGGCAGTGCCCAGGTCTGACAGTGCTGCTCCAGCAGTGCCAGGCTCTGCTGCAGCCCCTGTTCTGTGGGAGACAGCAGGACCAGGTCATCTGCAGAGAGCAGGAGCTTGATTTCTGTGTCGTGTAGTGTGAGACCAGGAGCTGGAGACTGTTCCAACATTCCTGCTAATTCATTGATATAGATATTAAACAGTGTTGAGCTCAGGCTGCAGCCCTGTCTCACCCCATGGCCTTGGGTGAAGAACTCCTTTTGTTTGCAATTTTCACACCACAAGTGTACAAAGATTTAATTATGTCATACAGTTTACGCCCTGTGCCACTTTGGAGAAATTTAAAAAACAGTTCTTAATGCCAAACCGAGTCAAGTACTTTATTGAAATCAGTAAAGGAGGCAATTTTTTTTCCTTTTTCCAGTGTGTGACATATGTACCTCAGAATTTACAGCTCATATTAAACTACAAGGAAAGGATATTGTGAGTTGTGGATGTAATAACCAATTTTTGAGATCCCTGTTAAAAAATGATAATTTACTTGCGACTACAATATATTGGAATTCCGCATTTGGAATGCACATTGATTGGAGAAAAATTTGGATGATGCCCAATAAATATTGTATAACCAATAAAATTAAGGAGGTTTCATACAAAATAATTCATCGAATTTACCCAGTTAAAACTCTTGTTACCCAACGATTTAAAATTAATATAGATGACAAATGTGTTTTTTGTGACAATAGCCCTGAAACTATTCAGCATTTGTTTTGGTTATGTCCCAGGGTAAAAATGTTCTGGACTAAGTTGCAGAATTATATAAAAGAAGAGACGAATATTGATATTTGTTTTGTTGAAAAAGATATTATGTTAAGTTTCAGCCCCAGTGAAAACAATATAAAAATGTCTTTTGTAATAAATTTAATTATTATATTGGCACGTTATCACATACATAAAACGAAGTGGTCTGGGAGGTACCCTATGTTTGAGCATTTTGAAATGGAAGTAAAGGGGTATTTGCAGACTATTTCGAAATGCAAAAATATGAAAGTGGTGCGGACATTATTTTTATTTAATTTGTTTAATCTTTTTTCATAACTTGAATTGATGTAGTGGTATGTACCCCTGACGATATTTTTGTTTGGAATTGTTATATGTACTCTTGTTTGTATTGTAATGTTTGTTCTTTTGTTAAGCATAAATAAAAATTAAAAAAAAAAACAAACCGCAAAAAAAAACCTATGTACCTCAGAAAAACCTATCCAACATGGCGACCGTTGATCGAGCTTTGAACCGGATGTGGGTGGTGGAAGTTCTCCGGGAGGAAGTGCCCGAGTCTGTCTGCCGGAAGCGGAAGTACTTGGTGAGGAGTTCTTCCGCCTGTAAGAGCGAGGTTGCTTGGAGGCGCTGTGTCACCCGGAGGGACAGAGACGCGGGCGTGGAGAGATGTTTTCGGCAGTGACAGCAAGCAGGGTAGGAGTGGTGTAAATCACAAGCTGTGTCAACCTTTTTGTTGGTCTCCTTAAGCTTATCTGTCACTTTATACCGTACCCTGTGCCCACCGTACTTTCCGTAATCTCATTCCTCGCGCAGTTTGTTGCCTGCTGTTTAATCAGCTTGATTCCTATCCCGCTGCCTGGAGGTGTGTTGATTCCGGTACCTGCTATCGGTTCTTCCCCCAGAAGGGGGCGCTGTGTCTTGTTATGAAACTGACCTTCCTCAGTTACATCACTGTCAGTTTGAGAGTGGCTGAGTGGTTTTCTGTGAGTGTCTCTCTCTGCCTGGAGAGTCTCAGACTGCTCTGTCAGTGTCAGTGTGAGTCTGATTATAATCCCAGTTCATAACTAATCCAGCTCACAGTCCAGTCAGTCGAGCCTGGAGAGTCTGAGACTGCTCTGTCAGTGTCAGTGGAGTCTGATTATAATCCCAGTTCATAACTAATCCAGCTCACAGTCCAGTCAGTCCAGCCTGGAGAGTCTCAGACTGCTCTGTCAGTGTCAGTGTGAGTCTGATTATAATCCCAGTTAATAACTAATCCAGCTCACAGTCCAGTCAGTCCAGTCCAGCCTGGAGAGTCTCAGACTGCTCTGTCAGTGTGAGTCTGATTATAATCCCAGTTAATAACTAATCCAGCTCACAGTCCAGTCAGTCCAGTCCAGCCTGGAGAGTCTCAGACTGCTCTGTCAGTGTGAGTCTGATTATAATCCCAGTTAATAACTAATCCAGCTCACAGTCCAGTCAGTCCAGTCCAGCCTGGAGAGTCTCAGACTGCTCTGTCAGTGTGAGTCTGATTATAATCTCAGTTAATAATTAATCCAGCTCACAGTCCAGTCAGTCCAGCCTGGAGAGTCTCAGACTGCTCTGTCAGTGTGAGTCTGATTATAATCCCAGTTAATAACTAATCCAGCTCACAGTCCAGTCAGTCCAGTGCAGGTCTGATGATGTTGCCATTGCTGTGAGTGCAGGTGGTCTCCCTGCTCTCTCAGACATCATGGCGACCAGCTGGAGTGGCTTTACTGAGGGGTTACCGCGGCGATGCACCAGAGGACTCTGCCCGTGACATAATCGAGATGCCCCTCCCACCCTGGAGTTCTCGGCCCAATGAGCCCATCAGCACAAAACGCCGACGCCTTCTGTACGAGAGCCGGAAGAGAGGCATGCTGGAGAACTGCATCCTGCTGAGGTCAGTGTCACCTGTCACCCTGCTGCACTGCCGCTGATACACACCTGTCACCCTGCTGCACTGCTGCTGATACACACCTGTCACCCTGCTGCACTGCTGCTGATACACACCTGTCACCCTGCTGCACTGCCGCTGATACACACCTGTCACCCTGCTGCACTGCTGCTGATACACACCTGTCACCCTGCTGCACTGCAGCTGATACACACCTGTCACCCTGCTGCACTGCAGCTGATACACACCTGTCACCCTGCTGCACTGCCGCTGATACACACCTGTCACCCTGCTGCACTGCCGCTGATACACACCTGTCACCCTGCTGCACTGCCGCTGATACACACCTGTCACCCTGCTGCACTGCTGCTGATACACACCTGTCACCCTGCTGCACTGCTGCTGATACACACCTGTCACCCTGCTGCACTGCCGCTGATACACACCTGTCACCCTGCTGCACTGCTGCACTGCTGCACTGCTGCTGATACACACCTGTCACCCTGCTGCACTGCTGCTGATACACACCTGTCACCCTGCTGCACTGCCGCTGATACACACCTGTCACCCTGCTGCACTGCCGCTGATACACACCTGTCACCCTGCTGCACTGCCGCTGATACACACCTGTCACCCTGCTGCACTGCCGCTGATACACACCTGTCACCCTGCTGCACTGCAGCTGATACACACCTGTCACCCTGCTGCACTGCAGCTGATACACACCTGTCACCCTGCTGCACTGCCGCTGATACACACCTGTCACCCTGCTGCACTGCTGCTGATACACACCTGTCACCCTGCTGCACTGCTGCACTGCTGCTGATACACACCTGTCACCCTGCTGCACTGCCGCTGATACACACCTGTCACCCTGCTGCACTGCCGCTGATACACACCTGTCACCCTGCTGCACTGCCGCTGATACACACCTGTCACCCTGCTGCACTGCCGCTGATACACACCTGTCACCCTGCTGCACTGCAGCTGATACACACCTGTCACCCTGCTGCACTGCCGCTGATACACACCTGTCACCCTGCTGCACTGCCGCTGATACACACCTGTCACCCTGCTGCACTGCAGCTGATACACACCTGTCACCCTGCTGCACTGCAGCTGATACACACCTGTCACCCTGCTGCACTGCCGCTGATACACACCTGTCACCCTGCTGCTCTGCCGCTGATACACACCTGTCACCCTGCTGCACTGCAGCTGATACACACCTGTCACCCTGCTGCACTGCTGCTGATACACACCTGTCACCCTGCTGCACTGCTGCAGATACACACCTGTCACCCTGCTGCACTGCAGCTGATACACACCTGTCACCCTGCTGCTCTGCCGCTGATACACACCTGTCACCCTGCTGCACTGCAGCTGATACACACCTGTCACCCTGCTGCACTGCCGCTGATACACACCTGTCACCCTGCTGCACTGCCGCTGATACACACCTGTCACCCTGCTGCTCTGCCGCTGATACACACCTGTCACCCTGCTTCACTGCCGCTGATACACACCTGTCACCCTGCTTCACTGCCGCTGATACACACCTGTCACCCTGCTGCACTGCCGCTGATACACACCTGTCACCCTGCTGCACTGCCGCTGATACACACCTGTCACCCTGCTGCACTTCCGCTGATACACACCTGTCACACTGCTGCACTGCAGCTGATACACACCTGTCACCCTGCTGCACTGCCGCTGATACACACCTGTCACCCTGCTGCACTGCCGCTGATACACACCTGTCACCCTGCTGCACTGCCGCTGATACACACCTGTCACCCTGCTGCACTGCTGCTGATACACACCTGTCACCCTGCTGCACTGCTGCTGATACACACCTGTCACCCTGCTGCACTGCCGCTGATACACACCTGTCACCCTGCTGCACTGCTGCACTGCTGCACTGCTGCTGATACACACCTGTCACCCTGCTGCACTGCTGCTGATACACACCTGTCACCCTGCTGCACTGCCGCTGATACACACCTGTCACCCTGCTGCACTGCCGCTGATACACACCTGTCACCCTGCTGCACTGCCGCTGGTACACACCTGTCACCCTGCTGCACTGCAGCTGATACACACCTGTCACCCTGCTGCACTGCAGCTGATACACACCTGTCACCCTGCTGCACTGCCGCTGATACACACCTGTCACCCTGCTGCACTGCTGCTGATACACACCTGTCACCCTGCTGCACTGCTGCACTGCTGCTGATACACACCTGTCACCCTGCTGCACTGCCGCTGATACACACCTGTCACCCTGCTGCACTGCTGCTGATACACACCTGTCACCCTGCTGCACTGCCGCTGATACACACCTGTCACCCTGCTGCACTGCCGCTGATACACACCTGTCACCCTGCTGCACTGCAGCTGATACACACCTGTCACCCTGCTGCACTGCCGCTGATACACACCTGTCACCCTGCTGCACTGCCGCTGATACACACCTGTCACCCTGCTGCACTGCAGCTGATACACACCTGTCACCCTGCTGCACTGCAGCTGATACACACCTGTCACCCTGCTGCACTGCCGCTGATACACACCTGTCACCCTGCTGCTCTGCCGCTGATACACACCTGTCACCCTGCTGCACTGCAGCTGATACACACCTGTCACCCTGCTGCACTGCTGCTGATACACACCTGTCACCCTGCTGCACTGCTGCAGATACACACCTGTCACCCTGCTGCACTGCAGCTGATACACACCTGTCACCCTGCTGCTCTGCCGCTGATACACACCTGTCACCCTGCTGCACTGCAGCTGATACACACCTGTCACCCTGCTGCACTGCTGCTGATACACACCTGTCACCCTGCTGCACTGCCGCTGATACACACCTGTCACCCTGCTGCTCTGCCACTGATACACACCTGTCACCCTGCTTCACTGCTGCTGATACACACCTGTCACCCTGCTGCACTGCCGCTGATACACACCTGTCACCCTGCTGCACTGCCGCTGATATACACCTGTCACCCTGCTGCACTTCCGCTGATACACACCTGTCACACTGCTGCACTGCAGCTGATACACACCTGTCACCCTGCTGCACTGCCACTGATACACACCTGTCACCCTGCTGCACTGCTGCTGATACACACCTGTCACCCTGCTGCACTGCTGCTGATACACACCTGTCACCCTGCTGCACTGCCGCTGATACACACCTGTCACCCTGCTGCACTGCTGCTGATACACACCTGTCACCCTGCTGCACTGCTGCTGATACACACCTGTCACCCTGCTGCACTGCTGCACTGCTGCACTGCTGCTGATACACACCTGTCACCCTGCTGCACTGCCGCTGATACACACCTGTCACCCTGCTGCTCTGCCGCTGATACACACCTGTCACCCTGCTGCACTGCTGCTGATACACACCTGTCACCCTGCTGCACTGCTGCTGATACACACCTGTCACCCTGCTGCACTGCCGCTGATACACACCTGTCACCCTGCTGCTCTGCCGCTGATACACACCTGTCACCCTGCTGCTCTGCCGCTGATACACACCTGTCACCCTGCTGCACTGCCGCTGATACACACCTGTCACCCTGCTGCTCTGCCGCTGATACACACCTGTCACCCTGCTGCACTGCCGCTGATACACACCTGTCACCCTGCTGCTCTGCCGCTGATACACACCTGTCACCCTGCTGCACTGCTGCTGATACACATGTGTCACCCTGCTGCTCTGCTGCTGATACACACCTGTCACCCTGCTGCTCTGCCGCTGATACACACCTGTCACCCTGCTGCACTGCTGCTCTGCCGCTGATACACACCTGTCACCCTGCTGCACTGCCGCTGATACACACCTGTCACCCTGCTGCACTGCCGCTGATACACACCTGTCACCCTGCTGCACTGCCGCTGATATACACCTGTCACCCTGCTGCACTGCCGCTGATACACACCTGTCACCCTGCTGCACTGCTACACTGCTGCTGATACACACCTGACACCCTGCTGCACTGCTGCTGATACACACCTGTCACCCTGCTGCACTGCTGCAGATACACACCTGTCACCCTGCTGCACTGCTGCTGATACACACCTGTCACCCTGCTGCACTGCTGCTGATACACACCTGCCACCCTGCTGCACTGCCGCTGATACACACCTGTCACCCTGCTGCACTGCTGCTGATACACACCTGTCACCCTGCTGCACTGCCGCTGATACACACCTGTCACCCTGCTGCACTGCCGCTGATACACACCTGTCACCCTGCTGCACTGCCGCTGATACACACCTGTCACCCTGCTGCACTGCCGCTGATAGACACCTGTCACCCTGCTGCACTGCAGCTGATACACACCTGTCACCCTGCTGCACTGCCGCTGATACACACCTGTCACCCTGCTGCACTGCTGCTGATACACACCTGTCACCCTGCTGCACTGCTGCTGATACACACCTGTCACCCTGCTGCACTGCAGCTGATACACACCTGTCACCCTGCTGCACTGCTGCTCTGCCGCTGATACACACCTGTCACCCTGCTGCACTTCTGATGCTAATGTGCTCATGCTGTCTCTCTCTGTCTCTCTCTGTCTCTCTCTGTCTCTCGCTGTCTGTGCTGTCTGTGCTGTCTGTGCTGTCTGTGTGTCTGTGCTCTCTGTGCTCTCTGTGCTCTCTGTGCTCTGTGTGTCTGTGTGTCTGTGTGTCTGTGTGTCTGTGTCTCTGTCTCTGTGTCTCTGTGTCTCTGTGTCTCTGTGTGTCTGTGTCTCTGTGTCTCTGTGTCTCTGTGTCTCTGTGTGTCTCTGGTGCTCTTGCTGTCTGTGTCTCTGTGTCTCTGTGTCTCTGGTGCTCCTGCTGTCTGTGTCTCTGTGTCTCTGTGTCTCTGTGTCTCTGTGTCTCTGTGTCTCTGTGTCTCTGGTGCTCATGCTGTCTGTGTGTCTCTGGTGCTCATGCTGTCTGTGTGTCTCTGTGTCCCTGGTGCTCATGCTGTCTGTGTCTCTGTGTCTCTGTCCCTCAGCCTGTTTGCCAAGCAGTACCTGGAGTCCATGACAGACGTCCAGCTGCAGCAGTACGACCAGCTCATCAATGAGCCCAGCAATGACTGGGACATCTACAACTGGGCCACAGGTGAGCTGTGCCTCTCGTCTGCTTGACCACTGGTCTCTCGTCTGCTTGACCTCCCGGATGTGACTCTGGCCCGCTCTCCCTCCTCAGAGGCCCAGCCGACCCCCCCGGAGTACCAGAGCGAGGTGATGGAACTGCTGCAGGAATTCGCCAAGAACCGGAACATGGAGCCGAGACTCCAGCAGCCTGACCTGGAGTACCTGGACACTGAGGGACACTGACACACACACTGACCTAGAGTACCTGGACACTGAGGGACACTGACACACACACTGACCTGGAGTACCTGGACACTGACAGACACTGACACACACACTGACCTGGAGTACCTGGACACTGAGGGACACTGACACACACACTAACCGGGACACTGATACACACACTGACCTGGAGTACCTGGACACTGATACACACTGACCTGGACACTGATACACACACTGACCTGGAGTACCTGGACACTGATACACACTGACCTGGACACTGATACACACCGACACACACACTGACCTGGAGTACCTGGACACTGAGGGACACTGACACACACACTAACAGGGACACTGATACACACACTGACCTGGAGTACCTGGACACTGAGGGACACTGACACACACACTGAACTGGACACTGAGGGACACTGACACACACACTGACCTGGAGTACCTGGACACTGAGGGACACTGACACACACACTAACAGGGACACTGATACACACACTGACCTGGAGTACCTGGACACTGAGGGACACTGACACACACACTAACAGGGACACTGATACACACACTGACCTGGAGTACCTGGACACTGAGGGACACTGACACACACACTAACCGGGACACTGATACACACACTGACCTGGAGTACCTGGACACTGATACACTGATACACACACTGACCTGGACACTGAGGGACACTGACACACACACTGACCTGGAGTACCTGGACACTGATACACTGATACACACTGACACACACACTGACCTGGAGTACCTGGACACTGATACACTGATGCACACACTGACCTGGAGTACCTGGACACTGATACACACTGACACACACTGACACACACTGACACACAGCTGAACAGGTGTCTGATGGTGCTGATCGGCTGAGATGCACTCTGGGGGGAAGTGAGAGCAGAAGAGCTTTATTGTGCTTTCTGTCCTCCAACACAGCTGTGGGCAGGAGGGCAGGAGGGAGGGGGGCTGTTTCTCCCTGACGGAGAGTCTGTCTGTACTGGCTCAATAAAAGCTGGATGCCGAATGCCTGGTCTCACAGAGTCTTGGGCTCTGTGTGGTGAAGGGGGTCTGTTTATGGGGCTCGTGTGTGATGAGTCTGTTAAATAGAAGAATCGGGTGACATTTATGAGATGCACAGTTCAAGCCCTGCAGTCGCACAGCAGCACTGCGAGCCTCAAGCAGAGGTGATGGAGGACGAGGAGCGCTTGTCCTTGAAGTGTGAATTTTTTCTTGCAGTGTCCCAGGTACACCACTGGAGGGCGGCGCCGTGCTGCAGAGAGGTGAAGGAGTTGTGAGTGTGAGTGTGCTCAGGGCCCAGGTGATTCAGCAGAGGAACTGGACTCCAGTGTCCACCACCTCCCCCATCAGACCCATACGTCTGACTCGATGGCTGTAGCAGATGGGGAGAGCAGCTCTATCGCCCTGCAGCTCCCAGCTCACGGCCCACTGGAGCCCAGCAGGTGTGAGTCTGGCCAGTACCTGGATGGGAGACTCCTGGGAAAGCTGAGGCTGCTGCTGGAAGAGGTGTTAGTGGGGCCAGCAGGGGGCGCTCACCCAGCGGTCTGTGTGGGTCCTAATTCCCCAATACAGGACACTATCCTGTATCTCGTCCTTTGGTTGAGATGTAAAACCGAGGTCCTGACACTCTGTGGTCATTAAAAATCCCAGGGCGTCTCTCGTGAAGAGTAGGGGTGTAACGCTGGTATCCTGGTCACATTTCCCCCTGGCCTTTACCAGTCATGGCCTCCTAATAACCCCCATCTCTGAACTGGCTTCATCACTCTGCTCTCCTCCCCACTGAGAGCTGGTGTGTGTGAGAGGACTGGAGCATCATCCAGGGGGGGCTGCACACTGGTGGGGGTGGAGGGGATCCCCATTACCTGTGAAGAGCTCTGAGTGGAGTGTCCAGAAAGGCGCTATATAAGTGTAAGGAGTGATTATTACTTTGACAGCCGGGGAAGGAGAGACAGACAGCAGGACAGTGAGATCAGGCAGGCGGCTCTCGGCACAGAGCAGATGGCCCCAGTGTGGGTCCCAGCGTCACACAGCGATGTTTCTGGGCCCCACTCCCACTCCTGTCAGCCCTCCAGCCTCTCGTTAATGAATTAATTTATTAATTTTGTTTCCTCCCGCTCGCCTCAGGCACGGCGAACAGCGTGACGGCCAGCGCGCCCAGAAGCAGCTCGCGCCAGACCCACAGCTCTCCGCGCCGGGGCTATTATTAGACTCAGGGCAGTTCTTCTGTCACAACTTCAGAGCAGGAATTTTCCATCCTGTCCTGCATTCAAGGTCGGCAGTGGGGCCGAGGGCCAGAGCTGAGAGAGAGAGGGAGGGAGGCAGTGGGGCCGAGGGTCAGAGCTGAGAGAGAGGGAGGGAGGCAGTGGGGCCGAGGGTCAGAGCTGAGGGAGAGAGGGAGAGAGGGAGGCAGTGG
Source organism: Atractosteus spatula (assembly GCF_055471065.1). Taxonomy (NCBI): domain Eukaryota; kingdom Metazoa; phylum Chordata; class Actinopteri; order Semionotiformes; family Lepisosteidae; genus Atractosteus; species Atractosteus spatula. Next base: position 17,383,424 of record NC_142721.1, on the reverse strand, counting down.
GGCCGAGGGGCAGAGCTGAGAGAGAGAGGGAGCGAGGCAGTGGGGCTGAGGGGCAGAGCTGAGAGAGAGAGAGGGAGGCAGTGGGGCCGAGGGGCAGAGCTGAGAGAGAGAGGGAGGCAGTGGGGCCGAGGGACAGAGCTGAGAGAGAGAGGGAGCGAGGCAGTGGGGCCGAGGGGCAGAGCTGAGAGAGAGAGGGAGGGAGGCAGTGGGGCCGAGGGGCAGAGCTGAGAGAGAGAGGGAGGGAGGCAGTGGGGCCGAGGGGCAGAGCTGAGAGAGAGGGAGGGAGGCAGTGGGGCCGAGGGTCAGAGCTGAGAGAGAGAGGGAGGGAGGGAGGCAGTGGGGCCGAGGGTCAGAGCTGAGAGAGAGAGGGAGGGAGGGAGGCAGTGGGGCCGAGGGTCAGAGCTGAGAGAGAGAGGGAGAGAGGGAGGCAGTGGGGCCGAGGGGCAGAGCTGAGAGAGAGAGGGAGCGAGGCAGTGGGGCCGAGGGGGAGAGCTGAGAGAGAGAGGGAGGGAGGCAGTGGGGCCGAGGGTCAGAGCTGAGAGAGAGGGAGGGAGGGAAGGAGGCAGTGGGGCCGAGGGTCAGAGCTGAGAGAGAGGGAGGGAGGCAGTGTGGCCGAGGGTCAGAGCTGAGAGAGAGGGAGGGAGGCAGTGGGGCCGAGGGGCAGAGCTGAGAGAGAGAGAGGGAGGGAGGCAGTGTGGCCGAGGGTCAGAGCTGAGAGAGAGGGAGGGAGGCAGTGGGGCCGAGGGTCAGAGCTGAGGGAGAGAGGGAGAGAGGGAGGCAGTGGGGCCGAGGGGCAGAGCTGAGAGAGGGAGGGAGGGAGGCAGTGGGGCCGAGGGGCAGAGCTCAGAGAGAGAGGGAGGGAGGCAGTGTGGCCGAGGGTCAGAGCTGAGAGAGAGGGAGGGAGGCAGTGGGGCCGAGGGTCAGAGCTGAGAGAGAGAGGGAGGGAGGGAGGCAGTGGGGCCGAGGGGCAGAGCTGAGAGAGAGAGGGAGGGAGGCAGTGGGGCCGAGGGTCAGAGCTGAGGGAGAGAGGGAGAGAGGGAGGCAGTGGGGCCGAGGGGCAGAGCTGAGAGAGAGAGGGAGCGAGGCAGTGGGGCCGAGGGGGAGAGCTGAGAGAAAGAGGGAGGGATGCAGTGGGGCCGAGGGTCAGAGCTGAGAGAGAGAGGGAGGGAGGCAGTGTGGCCGAGGGTCAGAGCTGAGAGAGAGGGAGGGAGGCAGTGGGGCCGAGGGGCAGAGCTGAGAGAGAGAGAGAGGGAGGCAGTGGGGCCGAGGGGCAGAGCTGAGAGAGAGGGAGGGAGGCAGTGGGGCCGAGGGGCAGAGCTGAGAGAGAGGGAGGGAGGCAGTGGGGCCGAGGGGCAGAGCTGAGAGAGAGGGAGGGAGGCAGTGGGGCCGAGGGGCAGAGCTGAGAGAGAGAGGGAGGGAGGCAGTGGGGCCGAGGGGCAGAGCTGAGGGAGAGAGGGAGAGAGGGAGGCAGTGGGGCCGAGGGGCAGAGCTGAGAGAGAGAGGGAGGCAGTGTGGCCGAGGGTCAGAGCTGAGAGAGGGAGGCAGTGGGGCCGAGGGGCAGAGCTGAGAGAGAGAGAGGGAGGCAGTGGGGCCGAGGGGCAGAGCTAAGAGAGAGAGAGGGAGGCAGTG